>NC_056748.1:630168141-630340641 GCF_019279795.1 Protopterus annectens | reverse complement strand
TTAATATTATGTTTAATCCCAGGTTTTAAAGTTGTATACATCTCATTGCTCAAAAATGCATATTGACACTGGAAGGATGCAAAATTTGTTACTCTGCTAAATTAAGGGATTTAGAGTAATATTTAAAAACTGCTCACAATTTTACCCCCTCCCCCTTATTTTTGAATGTTTCCAGAATTCTTGATCAAATAAGTTGAGAGGTACAGTGCTAGATCTAAATTATTTCTATTGGGGTTATTTCAGCAACTAGAAATTCATGTTGCAGCATTTCCTTGCTACAGTTTTTGTCTTTCTGAGTACTGTTCCTTAGAAGAGGATGAAAAACTAATGTGTATTTACAGTCTCCGTAGCTGAACAGCTAACACCCTTGTCTTTGGTGCAGAAAGATTTAGATTCTATTTCCATGCCAGGTACTTGGATTAATTTTTCCATTATTGGCACTACAGTCTTTGTATGAACTGTTAAACCAAGGCCCTGTCTGCCTGAGTTGGTGGTAGTTAAGGTAGATGTAAAAGATCCCTTAGCACATATTAAAAAGAGTAGGAGGAAGTTCTCTGGTTTCCAGGCCAGATTTCCCCTGGTCAATAAGAATGCCACCTAAGGTCTTCCCTGCAAAGAGGCCATTGGCCCAGTGGGACTAATCCATCAACAAACTGGATAAATAAATTATATTACTATATCTTAGTTATTTCATTATATCTTTGTACTCTATTTTAATATATCAGAATCATAAGTGATTATGGCTATATTATTATTCAATGGACCTTCCAATGCAAAGTGATCTTAGAGTTTTTGTTTTCCCAGACTCCACTTCGAGTCTCCTTTAAACAAGTTGTGCTAGACATAAGGGCATCATTTTTTTAAACTTCTATGTAAATAGAATGACATTAGTATTAGATGACAGGCATCTTGCACAGCTTCTGGAACCCATTTGCATTGTTGCCAGAATTACTCAGATTTGTACTCTCAGAGCAGCTGTTACCTCTTTAACTGTAGTTCATAAATGCTAAACAAAATAAACTAGCTGAACTGCTGTTTTACAATCTCCATTTTAAAGCCAAGGTGCTGACAGATCCTCTCCCACATTCTTCCTGAGGTGTCACAGCTATTACTGTAATCCAGGCACTGTTGGCTAACGACTCTTGCTTCTACTTCAAAGAGCAGACATTTAAACATTTTTGCTATTCACAAGTGCCTACAGTGGGAAGATATGTTTTTTTATCATGAATGCTAACTATTCTGATGCCAAACAACATTATAAGTTGACATTCTCTGTTATAACTGACTCCATTTTCATGGGTCTTTGGCAAACTTTTGAGTCTTTTTGGCAAATTTGTTTACTCTTTTTTTGTTTCTGTGCAAGTTCATTGCAATGACTGATGATGAAGCACATGCAGACAGTGAGTGGTTTTGTCAAAAGTAAAATAGCGAAGGTTCAATAGAGTTCTGCAAGGAGTATGTGTGCCTGAAGTTAATTTATTCAACCAACTTCAAGAAAAAATGCAAGCCAAGGGAACTGCTGCTGAAGAACATTTTGGAACTTGTACTGATAAGCATGTTTCCAAATATCACTGTTGCACTGTCCACATTTTTAACTTTGCTTGCTTCTGTGGCTTCAGCTGAATACAGCTTTAGCATATTGAACTAAATTAAAACTATCACCAATCAGTGATGGGACAAGAACATTTAAATAGACTGCCAATACTTATCATGAACTATGACAGTGCATGCAAATTGATTTCTCTTTATTAATCAGAGCTTTTGTACAGAAAAAAGCTAGTAAACTGTTGAACAGATTTAGGATAAAATACTTAATTACACAATAAAACGTGATTGCTTTATGTGAAGCTAAATTACACAATAAAACGTGATTGCTTTATTTGAAAATATGCTACTTATTTATTTTTCACATGTCACATGAATGTATATGATCAATTTCACTTACTTTTTCCAGCATTTCATGCCCATAATATTGTTTTTATCTTAGGATATAAATGTCTATAAACCATGACATAACTATTGTTTCATTTTATGTTTGTCCGAGCAGAATAGTACCCACCAGAATAAATAGTGTGGGCTTCCATTTTCTTTGGAGCCAGGGTCTCCTCCATCCTCTGAAGGGCTCTGATAGTACTAATATTTTGAAAAAGTATCCTTGATTATTTTTAGATTTTCTTCCCTGATTCTAGAGAGGTTGGGAGCTATAGTGTTGGTTGGATGAAAGAAACTGAGGCTATTGTTGTCTGCTTATTTTTAAGCAATCACTACCGGCTTTGCTGGACTAGTGTGCATTTATGAGATGTAGGTTAGCCTATTTACCTTCACATCTGATAAGCACAGACAAAGTAGGTATAATTGCTGTCTGTGGATGGAAATGAGTATTTGTCTGCTGTTATTTGCTTATTATTCTTGCTTGGTTAGACTAGTGTGAAATTTCTGAAGCAACTTGGAATATTTAATGTTTGGAACAAAGGTGAAAAACATTAGCCTCTTTTATGAAAATCTGACTTCTGAACTGTGCATAGATGTGGGTATAACTGTTTGGTGGGGGATGTATGGATGAAAGTAACTGACCCTCTTGTCATTTGTTCTTTTGGCCACGTTTGAAAAAAAAAAGTGGTGGAGAAATAAAATGCACCACAGAATACACAGACCTTCTGAGCCTCTGAGGAACTGTTGGCCTTCACACAACCAAGGCTGTGTAACTGGATTCTGACATAGCTTTGTAGTGGCCTCTGCCCTAAACCCAATCTAGTCTAAATCCAGCTCTGCCCAGAGGTATACAAAGAAGGTTTTTATAGCTTGTGTGAGTAGCTATGGATGACATCAGCATTTCTTTAACCTTTTCCCCAAATCTCAGAGATCACTGTCATGTTGGGCTTGGTAGTGTGGGATCATTATTTCTTTAAATTTCCTCACAAGCACATCAGAGGGGTGCATAAAGGGTCAGTAAGCTGTTACAGAAGCAGTGCACTGTCTATAAGAAAGTTGGAAATATTATTGTTATTATTTATTTTCATTTTCCTAATAATCAAACATCAGATGCATATTCAGGAGGCCATCTTTTGGGGGGGTGGAAAGTGACAATTCCTATTTATACATGTATGGCAGCAAATATATTCTATTTGTTTTTTTTTCAGTTTTTACCCAAGTGTGACACACAAACGGTGACTGTCTTTTATAGGTAGAGATGAGGAGGCATGGTGCGTATACATATGACAGCGATGACTTGAACTAGATGATTGTGGTCATTTGTTCCATAATTTAACACCAGACTGGGGATGCACAAAAAGTGACTACTTATTTTGAGGGAGAGTAAGATACTATCCCAGATATGATTCAAGTATCATCACAAGCTTCTGCTTTCTATATTTATTGTGGACTTTTATTTGTTCAACTTTGAACATTAAGACTTGAACACAGCTCATTTCTTCCTTGAAATAAAAAAAAGTACAATTGATTTCTTTATGCTTGATTTCTGTTCAGGCCATCATTGAACCAAATGTTTGGAAAAAAGATCTAAAATCCACCTCAGAACATCTATAACCCATTGGCTTCTGGTGCCTAATAGACTTTAGACCCCCAGCTTAATTTAGTTATTACAGTGAACATTTATTATTCATCAGTTAGGATGTGTTGAAAGGATTCAGGAAAAAAGTTGCAAAGAAGAAATGGATTTTTTTTTTGTTCAAGACATTGAATGAAAAGATTGAATAAAAATTGTAAAATGCACCTCAGAACATCTAGAACCCCTGTGGCTTCTGGAGTCATTCTGATCCACATACCCCCTGCTTAATGCAGTTACTTCCACTACATTTGTTACAATGTAGACTTGGTCAGTTAGGGGGTATTGAAAGGATTCGTGGAAAAACAAAGTTGAAGAGAAAAAAATGAATTTATTCCCTTAATCTTGATCTTTGTTCAGGCCATCACTGGATGAAAAAAAACTATTTAAAAATGTAAAACTCACCTCAGACCATCTAGAACCCCCACAGCTTCAAGCTTAATGCAGTTATTTCCAAAACATTTATCAGAGAGCAGTCTTGCCAATTTAATGTGTTGAATGAATGAAATAATTCAGGAAAAATAGAGAGTAAAGCAAATTGTTTGAAAAAAAGGAAGAAAAAAGCAATCTAGATGGTGTGGGTAGGCCAAGATGGAGGACATCAGGTTACATGTATGTGTCTGGGGGGAATGTCTAGGCAATCAGTTGACCTAAGGCCGGCCATAATGCCAAGTGTTGCTGAAATGCAGAATGGGAAGGAATCAACTGATGGATGACAGAAGTTGAAGAGAAATGTGATTTGTTGTGATGACAGAAGGATTTAAAAAAGTTATATTGGTAAATAACAGCAGATGAAAATGCCCAAAATTAACATGACAGGTAAATGATACAGTAATAGAATACAGGGTCTATGTAATGGTACTGGCTATACATCTTGTAGGAGAATAAGATATAAAAGAAAGAGGTATTCTAAGAATGCAGGCACTGAGGACATCTGATGCACTTGAAGCTCAGCAAACAACTTCAGTGTAATACAAATGGCGAGCTACGAAACATGGAAAAATGGTAGGAAATAGCTGGATGTTAAGGTGTCTACGATGGTGACATTACTAGCTGTAAAGGTTGTCATTGTAGAGTACATTGACAGAAATAAAACAAATGTTTCACAAGCAGAAGAAAATACTGACCTAGAGTCAAATTCACCTGGAAGGCAACTGACAAGAGTTGAAGAGGTGAATAATTTGCAGCAGCTCATATTTAAAGTAACTAAATGAAATACCTACAGACTGAAAACGTCTAACAAGGGAAGACTTATAAAACATATAAATGTACATAGAGTCAGGATTATGAAGACAACACAAGGAAGCTTTTCTACAGAAATTGTTAGTGCTGCCAGCAACATCTACAAGTGCAAAGAGTAGCAAAATGAGATAGTGAGTCGTGTGAATGAAAATGTAAAGTCAGATGTCAACTGATTCAAATCATTTTGGAGATAATATGGTAGAAAGAGAGAATTGATAATAGTGGCTAGGCTGAGATGGTCTTTATTAACAATTTCCAAATTACTGGGGGAATGACAGTAATTTCTAGATCAACTGATCAGTCACAGAGTTATTAGAAGATGCCAAAGATATGAAATTGTATACCAAATATGAATGTGAGTCACAGTAGTGTAACGAGGCAGTCATGGTACTGAGCGATATGGAACTGTGTAACTTCAGCAAAATGCAACTCCACAACAGTTGTTTCACAGAGCCAAAATATTCAACATGGCATTTGTAAATACATTTGACCAACACATGAATTATATTCATAACATTGCATTCATATTGCAGTCATATAACCATATCCCTATATGTGAACAAATACCTCTTCATACCTTATTCTTTTTGACTCACTTCCTTACTTCTGTCAATTTTTCTCTCTTGACTTTCTCTCTAAATCTACCATAAGCCTGTTTTTCTCTCACTTTGTACTGCAATTCCTTTTTGTATTATACTAACTTACTGGTAATTTCTCTATAAACTGGCTAAAATGTCTCTAACTATTAAATTATCACCATATAACTTGTATCTATTCTTAACCAATATTTTCAGGTTAGCTCTAATTTGGTATAATTATTTTAACTGTAGTTGTTTTTTTTTTCTATTATTTTTAAAGACTGTAAAATTATTATTCTTAAAATGTTGTGTAATACTTTGGGGCTTTTCTCCCTGGTCCTCCACTGAAAATGGGCTCCTTCCCAATCAGACTTTCCCAGTAATCAAATGTCAATAAATAAATAAATAAATGATATTTTTCATTAGGAGTGAAAATCTAACCATATCCCAAAGTACAGCCTGTCACACAAAGGCCACAACGTATTTAACACATTTTTGCTGGAACACAGACCTTTGTTGTGCTTATTTTTAATTAATTAATTTATCTGTAGTACTGAGTCTATTTACATGACAAATATGGCTAGTGTGTGGGTGGCTGTAATACAGTTAGCCACTGAAAATTGGTGTATAGGCTTAGAATCCTAAACTTTTTTCCCAATCAGAATGCAAACAGACTATCAACTTCCCATGACCTATCCTGCCCATTTATTCATTATAGGGGGCAAGAGCCATCACCAACTCAATAGCCCTCTGTAAGACAAGATCCAATCATGTGGTCATTATGCAGACAGACATAAGGATCTTCCACTGTCCCAATAAGCTCTTAATATAGCTCACATAGCTTCTGAGGTGTGATAGTGTGGCTAGTCTTTTGGATAGCAGCATGCAAGTTTCTCCATGACTGCTCCCTGTCCTGTGCAGCTACACTAATGCAACATGTTCTTGTTGCCTAGACTCCATGGGCTGCACTAAACAGAGCTGCTACTGGGTTTAGCTAACTGGAAATTCAAGGCACCTCCCCCAAGATATCGAACCATATGCTGCTCATTCACATCCTGCTCCTTCCAGATCCTGTGCTTACTAATCAAATGCATCTCATTTCAGCCACAGTTGGGGCTTTACCCCTCTGCACTGAAAGAGTGTGCTAAGTGTCCAGTAGTCCTGATCTTCAGGGTTTAAAGATGAATGATTCTGTACTCTTTTCTGTTGTCATGAATCTTTTAAAATGCTAAATCTGCATGCAAGAATGGGCCTAATCGTTTGCACAATGATCATTTAGGGCCAGAACACAAGTTGTAGAGTGATCTCTTTTTGTTTTATATGTGGCACATTTTTTTTATCACTGATGTTATCTGAATATTTTTCCCAGGGTATTGCATTACTGTTCAGAGCACCCTACAAATAAAATGCAAATAGTTATGCAATGGATTTAGCAATATGCCAATGATTAATAAATAATGGCACAGGTGACAAAACTAATCAAATTTCTGACCAAAAATACTTATGTCTGCCCCACAAAGTACATATACTACAAATTATATAACGTATTTACATTTTTGAAGAAAGCATATTAGAGCTCTCCTTCAAGAGTAGTGATTTGCGAATCACAGTGCAAATGCCATATCACCTTCACATATGAAGGTTTACAAAGAAAACCTCATACATCACAGGTATCATATTATGTTAAGTCAACATTTCTGGTACTTCTTGTAGCTTTAGATTATTTCAGAAATCCCTCTAATAGGTAATGTTTGCCAAGAGCAGACTAGTTCTGAATGAGAATTCATCTACAGTTATTCAAGTGTGAACAGTGTGTGAATCACATTTGCAGAAATATTTCATTTTTGCTCAGCATCAGTAAATTTAATTCCAACTTGAGAAATGTTCTATTTCTTACTACAAAATAAATCATTTTGATAGTTTTTTTGTATTGCTACAGATGTGTTTGTGTGTGTGTGTATTCTCTTCCAAAAGAAAAATACGTTTTTTGTGTAGAATGGCACTTTTCAAAATACAATTATAAAGTAAGCTAGCAAGTAAATATGTTTAGGGGTATGTAGCCTGCATCATATATTCACTTCAGTCATTAGCAACTTGAAAAATTCATTCAATAAAAGACATTTTTATAATAAAAGTTTAATATTTATATGCTAAAATAGAAGCATTAGCACTCTGCATACATGAAGGACCAAGGCAGAACTATTTAGAGACTGACAGGATAACTTTCTGCTGCAGTAGTAAGATTATGAAAACACACAAAGACTAAAATTATTAAGTTAGCTAACAACTACAGATGCAGTAGTCCTAGAATTAGGAAATTTCATAATGCAATTACACTTGAATAGAAAAGCTGGAAGTCTGTATTACTGCTAATATGAAGCATAGGGAGTTAACATATAGTACTTCAAGGCCCTAGTGGATGAGGGCAAAAATCAAGAGTTAATCTCCTACATCATTGTTTACCCCAGGAAATCACCACTGGTGCAGTTTCTAAGTATGAACCCACAGTGATTCCTCTGTTTAAAGGATTTTTTCTTCTCTTTGTGCATGACTGTAGAGTTAGCATCTCTAAGTTTAGGGGAGTCAAAAATCTACAGGTATAAGGGGCACGCTCCCATGCACAAAAAAAATGTTTTTTTTTTGTTTATTTATTACTGAAATGAGTCATAAGACATTTTAGCTCAATGAACTTGACCCCATCAATGTGTGCTTTGAATGTTCATAGCTGAAGCTATGCAACGTCACAAATTACACAACTTAGTAATTAATGGTAGATCACTTGTTTAAGAAAACAAACTTACAAATCACAACATAGATACCATATAACCTTCACAGGTCTATGTTAGGCTACTGAACTCTAAAAACCCAAATGCACAACAGCGAAAATAAAACAGCAAAATTCACATGTATCAAACAATGGCAACATCAAAAAATAAAACACCGAATGGCCATAGTCGGCCAGCATCTCACACACAACCAACCAAGGTGGGAGGGCTGCACCCCCCCCAAACTATGTATACCAACACCAACATTACACTACAGTGGGTAATAGGGCAAATTGAAAAGGTTTCCCTTCACTTACCTTACCCATTTACCTTTTCCCACATTGCCGTTGTTCAAGAATTGTCCATTTAGCTGTTTTACATTCATTATTTCGTGGTTTGTGGTTTTAATATCCCAGTAGCCAAACATGGACCCAACCTTCACAAATGAGGGTTTAAAAAGAACTCATATATCACGGTTACCACATTAGGTTGATTTTATAAATTATGGATATCATAGGTTTCCTGGTATTTCTTTAAAAATGACATCATGCCTGGAAGTCACCAAAGTAAAGGTCCAGAAGTGGGAGCAGTTTTACTTGATTTCAGAGAATGCCTCAGATGACATTAAAAAAGCAGAACAAACCATCCCATGTATCATGATCAAGAGTTTGGACTGTGACGTCCGCAGTCTGGGCCAGTAATCAAAATGCCAGAAACCTCACCATTGACAGTGGAGAGGGACATTCACTTGGAACAAAAATAGATACACACAGTATTTCCAGATGCAGTTCTCTGCATTTAGCACAACTTCCCTTAAGACCACACAGGAAATGCACATGGCCTGGGGTTAGGATTCCTCTCTATGTCTCCCTCTAGGTCCCCACTAAGATTCCACACTGGCATAGCTATAGAGTTGAGTCCTCAGCAGAGTGTCCAAGCCAAGTCCTCCAGCACCCTATCTGCAAAATCACTACTTTGTGTCCCAAATCCAAGCAGCTGACACATACAATCTTTGAGATTGGATTTTCACAGACACACACACACACACACACACACACACACACACACACACACACACACACACACACACACACACACACACCTGGAAAAGGCTGGCACAGATTTACTAGCTATGCCCCCTTCTGCCCAAACTATAAGATAGTTGCTGTCACTAGACACTCCAAAGCCAGCTACTCTAAAGCTCTTACAAGGGTACCCAATTATACTTTGTGAAATTAATATTAACCCAAATGGTAGTGTTTTGACCAATGCAGTAAGGCTTTCAGGAGTGGCCACCGTATCACCAAATAAATATAAGTACTCTCAAAGGTTAAAATATTCTCGAAAAGACCAGGGACAACAATGAAAAGTTTAAATATATATGATAATAAATAATAAAAGAACATGAACATACTAAATATCTATTTGCAATAAACACCAGAGTTTCATCACAGGAAATATTAAAATACAGATGAACAGATTTACACATATACAGAAAAGTACTTAACTAATCTCACTATATTTTTCTGACTGATCTAAAGAATTACTATTCCCTAGTCACTTACTAGAGCATGAGAAGATGAAGTAGATGAGGGATTCCTCCATGTCAGGTTTCAAAAACAGAGTGCTCTGAGACTTCAGTCTCATCTAGTATTAAAAACATGATTTCAGTAATAGGTTACATAATGGCATCACATACATCTGGTCATCTGAAATCTGGTTCCAATGCTACCTCCTTTCGTAGCAACTAACCCAAAATCTCGCACATATGTGTCAATAATACACACATAGAGCTTTGCTAAGATCTGTTGCAGCTTCTGGAAGTCATAAACTAATGTTAAACTTCCACCTTTCCAGAGTAGCAATTAGTTCACTGCTAAAGACAATAGAGAAAGCTTCCTAGTCCTTGTTTTCCCAGGCATTTTATCTCTGGCTGCAATCAGAACTGTAAGATACAATTTTTATGGCCTAAATTAAATAATTTAATGTCACACTATTTTTCAAAGTTAGCTGGAGCTGAGCTTAATTTCTTGTTTTCCAGTATCCTCTGTTAACATATACACATGTCCTCAGTTACAACAGTACAGACTGATATAAATGTATATTTATTTTCTCTCCAGCAGGACATACTGTTGATAGATTTTTAACACAAGCAATTCTACAAATATTCTCAACACAAGCGTCTGTATAAATCAGTTTGATATACAAACGACTTACAATTCTTTACAAAATTCCAGCTAGCTGTGTTGGCATATGTTGCACATCCACAACCCTACTTCTCCTGGCATAGCTGGCAATATCTCACATCATCAGAAGGACATTGTCCTGCCTTTTGTCATTTTCAATGGAGACATGTTAACCTTGAATTGCAACATTGCTGATAAATCAAAGGAATGCATTCAGGATGTTTTTCTCCTGAATCTAGTACACATTCCCTTCTCTGAGCAGACAGCACCACAAGCATGTGGTGAGACTAGTCTTTATATATATATATATATATATATATATATATATATATATATATATATATATATAACATCTCTGTGGGGCAAGACTCCAGGAGTGGATGATGTTGACAATTAAACAACAAACATAAATTCATACTCAACCAAAATAAAAGAAAGTCCACAACCTCTCTAAATCCCAAGGACAGACTTTCATTTCCCATCTTCATCTATGTGATTGGAGTATTCCAAAAGTATTACTGCTAGATGAAGCAGTCTTGTAAATTTCATAACATTTTTCCTAAGCATTCTAAATGAACTCACTCCCCTTAGAACCAATCTGATAAATACAAACCCTATATCATGGCTAACCAAAAAAACAAACACCTCAGTCAAATTAGAGATAAACTCTGGAAAAAGTGGTCCAGGAATTGCACTCAAAACAATTGTCAAAACATTCATAATCTCAGAAGCTATAGAAAATATCAAATAAGAACAGACAAAAATTAGATTTCACTAAATTTCAAGACAAACACCAACATAATCTAAAGCCGTTCTAGTCTTCTGTAAGAATCCAATCCCTCCCTGCCCAAGCAATCACACCATCAATCAAAAATTCTAACAACAGGATAGCCCGGCCAATTCAGCTCTTATCTTGTCCAGTCTTCTGTCTAATCAAAAATACCACCACACTTACCCATTAAAAACAATATAAACAAATAGCTCAATATCCTTTTACTTGAATCATGTCCCTAGCCCTAAAATTAAAAAAGCTTCTCAGAAACATAAATCAGCAAGTCAGGCAATGGAATATCTTCCAGGTGAGTATCAGAGATCGGCAGCTAACCCACTGACCCATCCCATCTCCACATCAATCAACAAGTACCTCACTACAAAAGCAGAAATTCCACAGAATTCTCAAACTATAGACCAATTTCTATTTTAACTCCCTTGTCAAACGTTTTTAGAGAAGTGCATCCCTGCACAACTCCACATCTCTCTTGCAAAGAATAACCTTCTCTCCCAACACACAACATGACTAATTCATGGCTAAATGCAACAGCTGCCCTGTTAGATTTCACTGATACAATAAATTCCCACAGGAAGGCTGGTATCTTAGTCTCTTCCATACTCGTTTACCTATCCAAGATATTCAGCACCAGTCTCCCACTCACAGTTACTAAATGAAGTCTCTTCTTCCTCAGGCCTCTCCCAGATGTCATTCTCTATGTTTCATAGGCTATAAATTGGAAAGAATAATTTTCCCCATTTCTACATATACCCATAAGTGTCCATCAAAGTTCAGGTCTCAGTCCTTTGCTCTTTAATATATTTATAAGCAGACTTGCAAACATGTAGCCATCATATAGCAAGCAGATAAATACCCTGATATGTGTCTTGCTATCTTTCTCAGAACTTCAGCGTAAGACCCAGGCATCTTTTTCTGCTGTTGAATCCTGACTATATATCTCAAACCTACTTCTAAATCCAAAGTAAAGAAAATAAATGATGTTTTCACCAAAACAATATCCCATCCTGAAAATGTCAGCTAACAGTATCAGTACTGAAAAAGTGACTCTCAAAATTATTGGGTATCACCACAGATGAACATCTTAAATTCAAACTGCACATACAAAACAACCCATCAAAAACTGGGACTTTTTTATAGATTCAATTGCCTACCTCACAAATACAGCCAGAGGAAAAAAACACTATAAATTCATCTTGCGTCCATCCTACAATCTTATATGCCTCTGCAATGTTCATTAATTTGCAAACTATTTAATGAACAAACCTTGAAGTATGTTTCATAAGGTAGCATAATTTGCTACAAATCTCCCCTTCAGGAGTTGTTATTGCCTAGGCTCCAACCAACTTTTCTGGACTGAACTACCACAACACTTA
Organism: Protopterus annectens; assembly: GCF_019279795.1. Classification (NCBI taxonomy): domain Eukaryota; kingdom Metazoa; phylum Chordata; order Ceratodontiformes; family Protopteridae; genus Protopterus; species Protopterus annectens. The sequence continues at coordinate 630,328,142 of NC_056748.1, read as the reverse complement.
ACCTATCCCAATTAATTACTCCTCATACTTTTATTCATAACCATAAAAAGTGTCCCTCTCTGAGTTATGTGGTAGAACAGTATACACCACTTCAAGCATTGTGCTCAATTGAAAATTCTGCTTACCAGCACATTTAATAGTTCTGCTGAAGATTCCCTTTACTCAACCTACATATCCAAACTCTGGATTAAATTGCCATTTATCTAAGGGACATTGACAAACATTCAAACCAAACTTAAGGCAACACTGGCAGACACTTGACTATATTCATGTCCCATACCTGGGCAACTTTATTGCCTGATCATAATACTCACTTCACATTTCTTATCTCTAAGCCTGCCTTTTCCAAAATTACAATCCATTCAGAAGCCACAACTATTTTTCCCCCTCCCTTAATACCACCTAACCTCTGTCCTTTCCCTCCCTTCTCCTTACAGTCTCTTCAATCCTGTATCATCTATCTTCCATAAAACTCTACAACTCTATTCTTGCATCTTCCTAGCTACATCTCTTCTCACATCAGTCTACACCTTACAAGTCATACTGCATTCATCAGTATTATAACTTACTGCTTTTCTCTCTAATTATTCCAATAACAAGCACAACTGAGCTTCATCTCCTTCTGCCTCTCTTCAGTCATGTTGAACTACACCAGAATTGATTCTTCCCTTAGTATCCGTATACCTGATTAATACTATATGATAAATAACTACTACTCCATTTTGTAAATAGATCCTTGCTCCAAAAGGTTATTTCTATTTGTATGATTTAGGTTTATAGATTAGTACTAGGCTAACAACTCTTGTGGATCATTTTAAGCCTAGTTAATTACGCCGTGTGAGAATCCAACCCTGCACCTTGTGTCTGTAAGGTAAAAACCTTAACCATTATGCCAACCTCCCACCCATTACTTTATATTCAGATGCAAGCATTAGAAATCTAATCCCATAACACACAGTATTGTACCCATTGCGCATATATATATATATATATATATATATATATATATATATATATGGTTCTACCTTACATAGTCGACAGTGCAGAACACCGACAATGCAATCATCGACACCACATAATTGACAGTGCATAAACACAACACCTCACATGCCCGACAACGAAATAACCGACGGTTCACAAACACGAAACCTCATACGCTGCACACACCACAATAACAACAATCAACAAAACACATCCCCTGTCCAAAAACCACACACACAACACAAGCACACCAAAATCCTTACAAACCCACACTAAACCTCACATACACAACTATCTACAACCCTAACCCAAACCCTAACCCTAAGGTCCGTCACTATCGCACACTCAGCTAACCCGCGCCCTAACCCTAACTCACTTAACCCGCCCCTAACCCAAAGACTTTCACTACTGCACACTTACCTAACCCGTGCCCTAACCCTAACTCACTTAACCCGCTCCTAACCCAAAGACTTTCACTACCGCACACTTACCTAACCTGCGCCCTAACCCTAACTCACTTAACCCACCCCTATCCCCACAGACCGTCAATATCCACACTTACCTTACTCGCACCCTAACGTCCGTCACTACCGCATACTTACACAGCCTTTTCTCATGTCGGTATCCTCGGCGTCAGTGTTTTCATCCGTCGGTCTTCTGCATTTTCGATCTTCTGGCGATCGCGATTGCGTTGTCGATGTTCTGCACTGTCGACTATGTAAGGTAGAACCATATATATATATATATATATATATATATATATATATATATATATCTATATATGCAATTTTCATGTAAAGTGGGTTTTATATAGTACCATGTACTGATCCAGCTTACTCTATCAAGTATGCAACTGTGCTATAAGTGCTTTTGTCTACATGTATGGAGATTCATCCCTGGATCACTTCTGAAAAGGAGGATTCTGCCCAGCCACATTAACCAGATCAAAAAACTAAAACATGCTAACTAAATAACTAACTAAAGAAATAAATCAAAGTGGTTCAGTACTAAATGGAAGTTAGTGCTTCCAAATCGGGGACCTTGGATCTTCAGGAAAAAAAAAAGTAGACTGCTGCCTACAGATGAGGGACAGTGATGTTCCTAAGTGAAGCTGGAGAAGATCAGAAGACCTACCTGTGGATGAGTGACATTCTCAAGGCACTATATAAGGCCAAGAACACTACAACCATGGGTCAGCATAACATACTTGGCTATCTACTGGCTAGCCCGAAACATGAATTTTCAGACCACCTGCATACACTATTCAAAATTAGCATTAAAACAAGATTTGTGTCGGTTTAATGGAGTGCAACAGTCCCTCCTTTGTGAAAATATAGAGCTACTGCAGACCCAGATAATTACAGACTCGTAAGCCTGACCAGCACCATCTGCAAGGCTATGGAAAGTATCATTATGGAACCAATAAATAATTATATAGGTGACCTCTAAATTCTCAACACACCCCAGTTTGGATTTGTTGTAGGGAAGTCATGCCTACCTGACCTAGTTGACCTCTTTGAAAAAGGCACTGAGGCAATGGATGACTACAAATTGGTGCACACTGTGTATCTGAACCTTTCAAAGGTGTTTAACACCATCCCACACTCAGGCATTGTAGATAAACTATCCCAGCTAAATATTAACTCAATACAGCTGATTGGGTAGCAAATTTACTTATAAATAAAACATAGGAAGTAAGGTTGGGTGGCTTTACCTTCACCAAAAGACCTGCCGTTAGTGGAATGGCCAGAGGTAAGTCCATGGGCCACTTATCTTTGCAATTTATTTCTTACAGGTCAAAGCTAATGTCAGAAGCATAGCTAGCTCAACCAAGGTCCTGTGCAGGTACCATGAACCAGCAGCCCACATCCTCAGCTCTTCAAGTGAAGACTAAAAAAATAAATAATAATAATAATAATAATAATGATAATAATGGTAATAATACCTTCTTCTTGTAAACTGTAGCAAACTGCCCACATGGAGTGCTATAGTGCTGATGTTTTACTTAAAAAAATTCTTATAAACTGTAGCAAACTGTTTCCTACAAATGTAGTAAACAGTTACTGCAGTTTATACCCTACCAACACAGAAAGCTACAGTGTTCAGTTTTCAGTTAAAAAAGTGATTTTTTTTTTAACTTTTAAAATGTAGCAAGCAATTGCTGTGGTTTAGACCACACATGCAGTGTTGCAGTGCTTAGGTTTGACTGCAAATTCAATACCAGCTTTTAGAAGCCAATATAGCATTAGAGATCAGGATCACCAGACCCTCCTTACATGGGGGGTGCAGCCCCCCATACCCCGCCACTAATTATATATACCAACTCTGAAATCACACTATAGTGAGGGAAGGGCAGACTTCCTTATCCCTGTGTTACTAAAAAGTATTTACTTCATACCTTTTTGTTTATGCTGGCCAACTATGATCATTCAATGATATTTTTTTACGATCATATGACCTTTTGAGGAATGGCATGTTTGATGTTATGTATGCGATGAATGGCCATTCCAGGAATGTGCCATTCAATCAGTAAACATAGATTTGACCTGCACTGTGTGCATTTTCCTCTGAGATCTTGGAAGAAGATAAGTATAATGAATCCCGTGAGCCAGTGGCAACCATGGGAAGAATTTGTTTGTCATTCTGATAGATTCATTGACAGAATAAATCACATTTCCATTAATTTTAAAGCATCATACTTCATAAACATGGCAGCAGTAGCAGGACTTAAGAAGCTTAATCTTTAATAGCTGATCATCATTTGATCTGACTACAGAGCTGGTGATACTGTGACATTGGAGTTGGCATATTTTGTATCTAGTCATTACAACAGAATATTGTCTCATTACCCTATACAATTTTATCCTCAACCTGCAGTAGTTTAGTTAAGTTGAAACAACAGTATGTGACCATTTTAGTTCAACATTTAAGCGCATAAAAGATGCAGACTATTAAGTGTTGACTTATTTGAATGTGAGTAATATGTAATATTTTCTGATAAACGATTTAAAAAATAAACTGTAAACTAAGAATAATCCTCATCTTTTGGCAAAGAAACTAAGATATAGAATGTGCACTGCAAATAAGAATAAATAAAGTACTCAATGTGCTCTAAATTAGTTTACTTTGTTCTGGGGATGTATATAATGTTTAGTTTTATAGTAGTAAGTAATTATCTATACCACGGTTCATCAGTAGTAAAAGCATTGGACTAATTTACCCAAACTGATGATACTCTCTAATTTTTACATTGTAAAACATCTGCTTAATGTGACTTTTTCATATGTGTGAATCACTGAAATCTTATTCTGAAAGAACTTTTAAACACTAAGATTTTTTTATACAAAGGTATACAATGGAGATCTTATTTGAAAGGTACTTTTGAAAGCTGTTACGACCTTTCCTATAAATGCATACAATGGAGATGTTACTCCAAAGGTGCTACTGGAAGTTTTTATTCTGATAAGATATACAAAATACAGTCATTCTCAAAGTAATTTATAAATAACATTTTGATTTCTTATTAAAATAATTGTATTAAATACACTTGAGAAAAAGTGGTAGGAAAGAAAGCTGTCATAAATAGTATTACTTTTAAGAACTGTCTGAAGATGTTTAGATGGCAAATGTAGCTGAAAAACAAAATGTAGTAACTCTTTGTGGAACAGAATCCACAGATAGGCATATGGACACAGGCATGTTCATACTTTCATGTTCTCATACTGGATATTTAAGATAGTAGCTCAAGAGCAGTGATGATCAACTGTACTGATCTGATCAAGCATACAAAATTATATACTAAAAGATACTTTTTATTATGTTCTAATTTTTATATTCAGAGGCTGATTTAAAGAGTATTCCTTTTATTGTTAAAAAAAGTAAGCGTATAAAGTGGGTGAATTAATTCTTACTGCTTTTTGCCTGAAAATATTTATATTCAGAGTTACATCACACTTCTGAATGCTTAACTACTTGACTGTGCAGCAGCACTTAATAGAAACGCTTAGGGAAAAGCATATAAGATGATTCATTATTCAAATCATTCTATTACAATAAAGTAACTAAGCTACTGGCTAATAAAAATGACATAATGGCTCATACCACTTGTGTGCTGTCAGGAGGGTAGCTAGAAAGCATGCATTAAAATACTTTCCAGATTAGAAAGAAAAGCACAGTTGAAAGTAAAATAATTTTGCATAAGATTAACTCCTTGAATATGATATATCTGATCTAATGCATCTAAGCATAACAGACTAAGCAATGTGTCATTATCTAGTGTATTTGCACTGTTTTCTCCTGCAAATTAGATTAATTAATTTGTTTCCCTAAATGCAATGCTTTTGTGATTTACACACCCATAAAATCTTAGAATGAAACTGGCAAAACTCCTGAAAAGTACTGGCATATATAACTTAAAGATGGTATTAATAATATATAAGAACATGTGCAGAAGCATTTTACACATTTATTACTAAGCATTATTTATTAAGCATTATTTTTATTTATTACACTAAGCATTATTTATCTTTGTGGATACAAGAGTTAATTTTACCAAATAGTATACAATGAAATGACAACCCTATGGCAGTGGGCAAGTTATTTGTACTAACAAATGATGCAGTAAGCTCATGTATAAAATGCATTATTTTGAGCATTCACTGGCAAAAATCCTTGACACAAAGCTATAATTTTTGGTAACAGTAGGTATGTACAAAGTCTAAGCACAGCTTGCCATAATGAAGGCTTTTTATTGACAGATGTGCACATACACACAAATATGCACACACACCACACAGACACACACACATACATGCACATGCACACAAAGGTAAGTATTTGGTTAAATAGGGCACAGGAGTAGTCTATAACTCATAAAGCACAAGCAATAAATGACAAGTTAAAGTGATTCTACTATAATAGTAAGACAGTAAATTCTGGTGGTGGTGAGATTGCCACACTTTAACAACTTCTCCTTTATAATTCGATAAATTAAAATTTCTGGAAATCTAGAATCCATCTACACCTAAGAAAGTCAGTGCCACATACTTGATGGTCTATTATTACCAGTGTTACAGGATACTGATTCTGGTCAACTGGGAATTCATCCTAGGGGGGTATATATTACGTTATCGAACTTTTAAAAGTTCAAACATCATATGGTCGAAGCCATATGATCAAACTTTTAAAAGTTCGAAAAGCTAAAAAAAATAAATAAACAACAGAAAAAAACTACCTGACCATTTTAAGCGGGGTGGGGGGCAAGCCCCCCTGCACCTTCCACACCCCCTGCTCTTTAAATATACCAACTCCGAGATCACACTACAGTGCAGGAAAGGGAAATCTTCCCATTCTGCGCTGTATGGAGATCTCCGTTGAAATGTTTGAACTTTTAAAAGTTTGATGATATGGTGTTGACAATATGACGTTCGAACTTTTAAAAGTTCGATAACATAATATACATTCATCCTACGGACATCTTAATAATGCATATACATAATTCTGGATATATCAGTGCAGGGCATTGCAAAATTTAGTATCCTATCATTAATTAATGTAACACATGAGTTTATGCACACATCACTTGAAGATCTGCTAGACTATCTAAATATGTCATAGCATCCTTATCTAGTAAACATGAAATTAAAACATTTCTGTATGATACACCGGAGGCCATTTTAGATTAAGCTCTTCACTACTGCTCTGCACCTGAGGAGAGAATCAGGACATTATAACCCTTAGTAGGTATCACTTTTAAGTTGACTTACTGCTTCATGTGGAGGAACCATCATTGTGACTAGTGGGAGTATGTTTTCAGTTAGGATTAAAACAAAACGTATACAATAAAAACAAAACTATAATGAAGTTGCCTGCTACCACAATCAATATACAAGTATAGTACAACCCTTGCGTCTTTGTAATTCCATGCATCTGTTTAAAGATTTTTTTTTAAGTGTTTTACTTTGGGCAGAAACCGCTCAAACAATAAGGTGTTAGTAATATATAATGCCAGTTATGTTAGAAAAGTGAGACTTTGCTATATGTTGTTTACTTGCTTTTATAGGTTCATAGGTAGGTACTAGGCTATCGGCCCAAGGGCCTATGTAAGCCTAGCAAGCAAGGTACCATAGCTTATGCCACCCAATAAAGTTATTTTCCTGTACCACTGTCCAGCAGAGACAAAGAAGTGATCCCCAGGGTGTATTTCCTATTTCCCATCCACTCATCATGATTTTTCTTGAAGAGTGCTAATGAAGAACTTTGCTTGACACAGATGGGTAGCTTGTTCCAGAGTATAGGAAGTCTCTGGGACAGGACTCTATCCCTCCAGCATGTCCTGTTTATTGTGGTGACAAGGTTTAGGTCCCTAGAGGGTGTAGCTTGGAGGCATTGGGATTTCTTTAGGTGTAGCATGTCCAACTACTCTGGGTTTGACATAGCTTTATATGTTAGGCAGAGATCACCTCGGAGTAGGCGATATGCTATGGAGTAAAGCTGGAGTTTTTTGAGGCAGTCAGTGTAGGGCATTTGTTTGAGGCCAGTAATCCTCTTTGTGAGGTACTTCTGTGGCCTTTCCAGCTGCATTTTTGTCATGGTATTTACTTTAATAAGGTCGGCATACTGGTTAAGTTCTTATCTCACAGTTACAAGGTAAACGGTCTAAATCTGGCCCTTGGTGTTGGCTAAGCTTGTAATAATCTTCATACTGATAACCTACTTTTTTAAATATGGCAATTCTCTATGATAATATCCCCACTGCTTTATAACAAATAGTTATTAACACTTATTGTAAGGGCCCTACTTTGTGCTAGAGGGATAAAGTCCTGACCTAGACCCAGATAATTTAAGAATATTTAGATATGCAAGTACTATAGGATTTAGGAAAAGGTGGGTTGGGATGAGTGGCCATTGATCTGTCCATCCTTAGTGGAGGTTGCTGGTTCAGGCTGCTGAAATTATGCTATCTACAGGGAAGGTGGCATACAGCACGGATCACAATGGGCTGGGGATGTATGTTTGGTTTGCCAGCACTTGCATGCAAAGTAACCATCATGGGGCATCTGTAGGAATGTGTAAATGGCAGTAAAAGGTTACCAGGCCCTCATTTACAACTGTACAGGCAGCACTTCTTTGATACATTATATGCATCCCTTTACCTTCTATGATATTATGTGCAGAGGTTTATATAGCTATGTTTGTGTGTAAATCTCAGAGGTGTGACATGCATAACATGCTACCACAGTGACATTACCAGCTACAGTAGGGGTGTTATCATAAATGAAGTTGTTTCTGTTTAAGTGTAGACTTTTAACAGTATGATAATGATATTTACAGTGACAGCTGTGATATATAGTACATCCATTTCTAAACTACATGACTCCTGTTACTCATTTTCATATATAGGTTCAGAGGTTCTTAGGCTGGTATTAGGCTATTGGCCCTAGAGCCTATACAAGCCTAGCCATAACAAACTGCCTGTCTATTTCTTCCCACAGTATTTACTTCCCTGGACCCCTGTCTAGCAGGGTGACTGACATGATCCCCGGGGTGAATTTCCTATCTCCCATCCAGTCATCAAGGTTCCTTTTCAAGAGGGCCAAAGATGCACTCTGCTTGACATGTATAGGCAGTCTATTCCAGATTCTGAGGAGTCTCTGGGTCAGGAACATACCCCTCCAGCATGTTTTGTTCATTGTGATGACAAGGTTTAGATCCCTGGAGCGTGTGTCTCTGAGGGATTGAGATTTCTTCAAGTGTAGCATGTCCAACAGCTCTGGGTTTGACATGGCCTTGTATGTTAAGCAGAGATTGCCTCTGAGTAGACAATATGCGACAGAGTATAGATGTTGTTTTTTTAGACGATCAGCATAGGGCATCTGCGTTAGGCCTGTTATTCTTTTAGTGAGGTATTTCTGCGGCCTTTCCAGTTGTTGCAGATGTCTTGAGAGGTACATACCAAATGGGGTGTTGTATTCTACAATGGGTCTAATGTGAGATGAGTACTGTGAGACAATGACTTCCTTTTTTCTGGATGAAAAGCCCTTAGTGATGAGGTGGGTCACATAGAAGGATTTCCTGACTGTTGTGCCGATGTGGTTATCAAAGGTGAGACCACTGTTCACTTGTGTCCCTAAGTCTCTTATCACACTTGCAGTGTTTAGCGTACTGCCACCTATGTGGTAATTCACGGGTACATGTTTTTTCCCATAGGGGATAACTACACATTTCTTGGGATTGAGCTTGAGCCTATGGCTCTGACACCAAGCATCTGTTTCTGTAAGGCCCTTTTGTAGAATATCCACATCATTTGGGGATTCAGTAATGGCTCCTAGTTTGCAGTCATCTGCGAACTTTGTTAGCCAGAGTCCATTAGTGTTGGCCTGTACTTCAGAGAAGTAGATGCCAAACAAGACCGGTCCTAGGACTGGGATCATATATAATGTAGACCAACTGCATTATTAGTTTCCATGTTCCTTTGTTAGGCATGTGCCTTTCTATGTACTGGCCCTATATAGTATGCATCATCACCACAAAGAAAAACAAAATAAAACTAAAATGACTAATTTAGAAACTGGTGTGAATGACTCAGCGATATTGTGGTGGTTTCAAAATAACAGATGAATACAGAAGCTTTTTTTATTTAATAAGGCTCTGTTTAATATGCAGTAGATGATAGTGCCTTATGCTCAGACCCTGAAAAGTATATACAGATCTGCTTCTCCTTTATGACTTCCATGCAGATACTGTGAAGGAGTGAGTTGGTGAGTGTTAAAATGGTATAATTACACGGCTGCACAGAGAAGGAATCATCCAGTTCCCATTTGCTAACCCACTGACTGAGCCTGCCTGTGATCAAAATGTTTGTTACATGGAGAACTGTTATTTAAATTAAATTTGTTTCTCATAAAAAGTACTGAATAGGCTGATAACTTTTGATCACAATCTGCAATAAGTTATATCAGACATTAGAAGAAGTATAAGTCACAAAAATGCATGCATCAAAAAGTACATACTCTTCTGGAAGAAGTTAGGTTGGGAAAACTTCGGAAACAGAACAGATTCTGTAATTTTACTGGGGAGCTGCGTATGGCTAAGAATGGATGTCTCTGGTCATGATGCATTTCCAGCAGGACTTCTGTTGAAAGTTAGAGGATCATAATTCATATAATCTTAGTAACAAGGCAGAAATGTTGACTACTGGGATTATATTGCAGGTGTAAGAATGCAGCATTACAGAGCATTTTCCTTACTCTGCAGGTATTGAGAGCTCAGTGTTTTATATGAAAGTAATAGGCTTAGGTGGGAGCAGAGGTCCTACAGCAGGGAGTACAGAAGGGGAAACCACCCACAAAACTGTTTAAATTGAACTACATCTAGTTTCAAGATTTCCTATATTTCTATAATCTGTACTTTGCATTTCATCCTTATGGGACGTGTAATAATGGGTTTCACATTTTTGATAGTAAGCCATTTCTGTATGATTAAGCCATGTAAGTTAGTGAATATGCCAACATAGATTAATTCTTAGAAAAGCTAAGAATCACTGGCATGATGGCAATCAACATTGCCATGGTGTGATGGTATTTTAACTTTAAAGTTATGTACATAAGAAAAATAATTCTCTTAGGGACCTATTAGAGTCACTGCAAATACAAAAGAAGATGGTTTCTCAGACAAAATAAAAATTGTAAAAGGTCATAAGGCATTTTACATTTTTCTCTAAAGTTAAACAAAATAAGGGGTTTTACATAAAAAAATGGAAGTGTGGGCCACCTTGGGGTTTTGTAGATCTTTGGCATTTGCAATAAAAGATCTTTTGAACTTTCACATTTTCCAATGAACATAAATTGCTGTATTTGTCTTTCTTAAGGATATGTTTTAAATCTGTTCCTTACCCATGAGGATTTGTATGTTCAACATGTTATTGCATTTTTGCATACATGAAGTTTAACTATTTTTTGCCAAGTACTTTATTATCTGAACAGAACGACTATGCATTTAACTAGTTATTATATGAGAAATTACAGTTTTATTTAGACTTCATGAGAGTATGCTTGTTTTGTTCATTCTGAAAGGTGAATTTCACATTTCTCTAATATCTTTTGAGAAATACAGGCTTTAAACACACAGGTATACTACTGCTAGCACCTTTAATCAATTAAGAATTTTTAAAAATGAGAGAAACTGAGACAATGACCAAAAAATATCACTAGTTAATTTTCTTTAAAACAGGTGAGTCCAAAAACAGTCTTGTCTTCTTACCATCTTCAAATATGCTAAATGAAATACTGGACTGATCAAAGACATACTTCACCCTTTAAAAGTATATAAAATATCACATATAATAAACTTCTATGATGATATAAAAAAAGTACATATATTTTCACTATCCAAGGAAATAAAAATTGCATTATAAAACTATTATGCCACAGTATTGCAGTTTTACCATAAATACCAAATATAAGTCCAAAAGATATTATAATAAAATGACATTACATTAAGGCCTGCTAAACCTAAGTATTGCATCTACATTTATCAATAACATAATATGATTGAAATAAGCACTGTAACGAGTGTTCTAAAAAAGCTGTTACCTTATTAATTATAGGATCCAAAAAATTCAGTAGCTATTTTCCATTTCTAGCCATAAATTGTTCTTCTGTGTCCTGTTGTGCTATGTCAAATTACTTCAAATCACAATAGAAGTGATTACCAATATACAGCAACTATGAAAAACTACATTAATTGCAAACTATACATTATTTTTGCTAATGAGGAACATGCAGGACTTCAGGGTGAAAGAAACATCACTGTTCCTTTCTGTAGATGCCTATGTATTTATGCCTTTCCTTGTAAAATGCATGTAAGGAGTGAAAAAGAAGAACAGCCTTGAAGGAAATTATTAAAGATCGCTGGAACCCTTGGCGTTGAATTCCTCACCTGTAATTTAATGGGTCAACATTAGTAGCACTACTTAAGGCACAGCATTCAATGTGATTATATCAACTTGCCATTACATTCAAAGAAGTCTGAAAAGCTATACGTTTCACAGAGGGGAAGTATAACAGAATACTGTCAGGGTTATACTGTTATGTCTAACCCTTGTCATTTAGGCACTAAAAATAATATAATGTCATGAAAGTTATATCTAAGATGCATATTAATTATGGAAAGAATCTTAAATTTATTAATGCATATCAAGCAAATTAGAAAAATTGTCTTAAGGGTATTACTTTGCTTATGAACATTAAAGAGTATTTGGCCATTTTTAATTAAACATTGTAAAAAAATATCAGTTACATTTCTCTGGTACAGCTGTTCCTCTAAACAGGCACCAAATATTATAAAAAAAATGCATTATAACATATGTGCCTATTTCTCTCCCTCCACCAAATACAGGGAAATGCACCATCACAGTGATTAATTACTATGATCACATTTTAACCTGTCCATGTATATACATGCAAACTTTTCATTATTCATGTCTACATAGAAACTGAATATTATGTAAAGTTTATGGCTATAAAAAGTAAAAAATCATATACCAGACATTTAAATGAACATTTAATCCACAGTTTCAGAGCTTTTGCTCCTCTTAGTAGCAGAACTTCATCAGAAACATGGCAGCCATTTTGTTACAAGGTTTAAATAGTATCAAATGTACCAAAACTCTAAGCATTTAAAAGTACACACACTCAAAAAACCATGCAAACTTGTGTAACACCATTGGGGTATTTAAAAATTTGCAGCCCCTTCAGTACTCTACGATATACAATACAAAAATTCAGAAAGGAATTGTCCATAAGGAAAGCTATATATTTCATCATCAGTTTCTCAAGTTTCTAAATGCAATTCACCAAAGTACCTTTAAATGCTTGTTCTGCACCCGAACCAACAGCACCATTGTCTACAGTACTGTCTCCAAATGTATGCTTAGATATAAACAATTCATGAACACTAAAACTAGCAAAGTAATCAGTTTGTGGCTCAATGTCTCTCCCACCAGGAAACAAGCCTCTGATATTACTGGAAGCCCATGAAACTACCGAAAGTTGAAAGTGCAGTATGAATAGCAGCAGCATATAACGTTTTATCTTATAATAACTCTAGGCCAGCATTTCTGCCTTTGTTGCTTTCAATGCCCATAGTAGATAAAGCTGATGTTGAAGTATTCACCTGTTCAATCATCCGATTCATACAGTCTACTAAAAGAGTTAAATTGAGAGGTGTACTGGTAATGCTCCACTCTCCACTAAAATTCATACCAATTTGTGACATACTGGTAGGTGTTGCAAATAAACTCAGTAACCAATAACCAAAACAGCTTTTGAATTAAAACAATAAAAAGTAAAAAAATGCTGAATCAGATGTTTAAATGAACCTTTAGCCCACAGTTTCAGTGCTTTCATTCCTCTTAGTAGTAAAACTTCATCAGAAATGTGGCAACCATTTTATTCTAATGATTAAATAGCCTCAAAGGTGCCAAACCTCTAAACTTTTAAAGGTATATACACTCAAAAAATCTTGCAAACTTATAAAAGCATTATGCATACCAAAGACATTGCAATAAAACCCTAATATTAAAAATACTAATCAATATATTTAGTAGGTACCAAATATAAAAATATTGTTACAAATATTAAAAAACTAAGCAAATTTAATGAGATGAAACAGTCAGATAAAGTAATTATACTTTATCAGCTTTGATTTTTGACATAGGCTTAATGGAAATAACATCATTAATGCATAGTGGGTTAAGTAACAGATGTCAGAACATTTCTCTTTGTTCAAGAATTACTTCCCTGTTACCCCCCCCCCATTACTGACTTTTATGACTTCTTACACACATGCTAGTTTACTCAGAAGGTATCATTTCAGTAGTAATTTAAATTGCAGTGATACGTAATCAGTACTACAGCTGTTTTAGGTTTAGTAAGTTAAAGCAAAAAGGTTGGATACAGACTGCTCAACAAAAAAAGCATTTCCACAGAGCTGGTCCTTCCTAGCAAGGATGCATATTATTATTATTATTATTTAATTGACTGATCATATCTAGCCATCTCTTTACTGCAGCTAATTCTAAGATAGTTACCTAATAAATGAAGTTTGGCAACAAACTAAGTTGCCCCGGGACATCTTCATAGGGGGATTAGGTTAATATTAAGGGGAGTTAAGTGGGTTGGGGAGGTGAAAGGGTTAAGTGGAGGCAGGGATGGTTGGGAGAAAATGAGATAATGATGGGGAGGGGCTTAAGAGGTTTAGTCTAGTGTAGTTGGGTTAAGTAATCACATTTTGGTGTGAACTTGCTACCCACCAACCCTCCCTCTTTTCATTGGTGGGGAGTAGGGCTATTTATCAGTGGGGGTAGGCGGAGAAGAGGGATAGGCTTGCCCTCTTCTGTTCCTGCTCTGATGTCTGGATGTTCATTTCAAGGATCTGGGGAAAGGAAATGAGTAGTTGGAGGAAGCGTGCTGAATAGATAAGCTGATGAGATAAGGATGGTGCTTATTAGCAAGCTGAGATAAGGATGGTGCTTATTAGCAAGCTGAGATAAGGATGGTGCTTATTAGCAAGCTGAGGTAAGGATGGTGCTTATTAGCAAGCTGAGATAAGGATGGTGCTTATTAGCAAGCTGAGATAAGGATGGTGCTTATTAGCAAGCTGAGATAAGGATGGTGTTTATTTGGTGGAAGGTAATTCAATGGATGGTGTATGAAGTGAGTTGGGATGCTGCTTCATATGTAAAGTAAGCGAGCAGAGGTATGGATCCTGCTTGCTGGGCAGGGTGAGTAGGTACGCTGCCCTGATTAATATTACAATGAATGGTCTGTGAAGTGAGATGGGATGCTGCTTCATAAGTAAAGTGAGTAGAGGTATGGGCAATGCTTACTGGGGCAGGGTGAGTAGGTACGCTGCCCTGACTAACATTACAAATATGCTATGCTGTATTTAGACTCAATTATATTATGAATAGTTCTAATTAATAAAGTTGGTGATCAACGCTATGTTATGGAAATTTAATAAAGGTCGTCAAATGTCATTTGGTGTGATGTGTGTTATTGAAGGGGACAGAGACAATATGTGGTTACTGAGTGACTAGCCATTCACTGTTATGCTGTTTTACATTACCATGGAATGTGCATGGTGCCCTATTAAATGGGATTCCCAATATTTTACCTAGATGTCTTATAGAGGAAACTTTAAATATGATTCTAGATGAGCATTAATTATAGGTTCTGTACATACTTTTCTGTATTAAATAATGTTCCACTGGTTAAACTGTTACTAAACAGAAGGCTTGCCTTGAAGATTTTCAACACTTGTCAAAATCAGCTATGACCAGCAACCCTGAGTTTGGCCATCAGGACCAAATGGCTACACATGCAACATTAGGATGCTTTGCCAACACCAATGCTTCTGGAAGAAAACACCTTTTATACTCCTAATTGCTTTGTAAAATCTCATCTGGTAATGGAATAGCAGAATAAATGCCAAAACACATATATCTGGACTTGTTCATTCCCTATTTAATTAGCCTCTCCAAATAAATATGTATCTGAAGTTAAAAATAGGTTCATAGGTGTTTACTGGGCTAACAATCACAAGGTCCTTTTTAGCCTAGACATGCATCCCAAATCTCTGACAAGTTCTGATACCCTTGATAAGTGTAAGCATGGGCCTGGGAGATGAACCATTTATAAGTTACCTGTACCCATTAGAGACATAGGTGCCAAACCAGGGATGAATTTCCAGTTTCCCATTGAATTGTCCAATTTGCACTTGAATTGGGTTAGGGAAGAACTCTGCTTCACATGGATAGGGAGCCTATTCCATAGACGGGGTAGTCTCTGGGATACATAAATATCTTTCCAAGAGGTCCTATTTATATCACAGTCAAGGTCTAAATCTTTAGAATGGGTAATTCTGGTGCTGTTTGTTTTGTGTATATTCAGGAGGTCCATTAGAATGTTGCCTGACAATGCCCTGTATGCCATGCATAGATCTTCCCTCAAAAGCCTGTAGGAGACAGAATACAGGGATAGGGCCTTGAGGCAGTCTGCACAGGATATTTTACTTATGTCCTGTATTCTTTTAGTGAGGAACCTCTGTGGATGTTCCAGTTGTTAGATATGCCTGGTTAGACACATACCAAAGGTGGCATTTTACTCAATAATAGGTCTGATGAATGCCGAATACAGTTGAACAATGACTTCATTGGATTTAGATGCCATACCTTTGTTTATAAGTTGCACAACATAGATAGATTTTCTCACCACTGTAGACACATGATGGTCAAAGACTTGATTACTATTTGTGTGTCTCCCTAAGTCCCTGATTACTAGGCCAACTCTAAGGGGTGTGTTGTCAATATGATAGTAACCAGGGAAGGATAACTTCCCAAAGGATACTATTATGCATTTATTGGCATTTAGTTTTAGTCCATGGCTCTGACACCAGTTGTTTGTCTGTGTCAGTCCCTCTTGGAGAACATTTGTGTCAGTGTGAAATTCAATGACAGCTCTTAATTTGCAATCATCATCTGCAAATTTAGTCAGCCAGAGATCACTGTCATTAGCCTTTACTTCTGAGAAGTAAATGACAAAAAGGAGCGATTCAAGGACTGATCCCTGCCTCCACTTGTGACTGCCTCTTTGTAGACGTGGACTCCCCAGTTCTAACTTCCTGGGTCCTGTCTGTAAGCCAGTTGGCTATCCACCAGGTGACATAAAGGTTTGTACCTAACCTCTTGAGTTTGTCAACAATGCCCAAGTGGGGTATTGTGTCAAATGCCTTGGCCAGGTCAAGGTAGGCAGTGTGAATGATTTTGTCCTCATCCATTGCTTTGGTGACTTTCTCAAAGAAGTCCACCAGGCTGAGTAGGCATGATCTGCCCTTGACAAAACCAAACTGGGTTGGGTCTAGTTTCTGGAGGTTTACTATATCTCTGCTGATCATCTCCATGGTAACTCCTTCCATGGCTTTACATATAAGACTAGTGAGACCTATGGGTCTGTAATTTTCAGGGTCTGTAGATGGCTCACCTTTGTGCAGAGAGGTGACTGTTGTCTTTCTCAATTCATGAGGCATGAAGCCTATTTGTAGGCTACAGTTAAATAGTAATCCCAGAGGTCCTGATAGGTCATGTTTCATGCTATTTAAAAGGCATCATGGGATATTGTCTGGTCCCACTGATGCAGTGTTCTTGGTCTTAGAGACAGCATTAAGGACATGTTCCCTAGTGATAGGAGGGGGAGTTAAATTTGATAATATTTCCTGAGGGAAGGTTGAGGGGGAGAAAGGGTAAAGTTGGAGCTATATTTATCAGCCAGGAGGTTTTGCTATAACTTCTAGATCAGTACTGATAGCTCAGTCACAATGAGCTCTGCAACAAAAGGTTGCTGACACAGCTAAAGAATACTTTGTGGTTGTCATTGACCTGGGAGGCCAAGCTTACATCAAATTTGGCTTTGGTAGACTTTATTTGTCCTCTGAGTTGTTTGTTTAGTTTGATGAGAGTGCTTTTATCCTGCTGGGTGCTGCACCTCCTAAAGTTTTGCCATGATTTCCTTCCTCCTGTTATACAGCCTACTGATTTTGTGATTCCCTCAGGGTGGTTTATTTTGTGAGTTAGTTCTGTACTTCTTCCTGGTGTGTACAGTTACCTCTATACAGCTATTGACATGCATGTATAGGGTTTCTGTGAAAAGTTCTGCATAGGCAGCAGCAGTGTTCTCAGGGTTTATGGGGGCTTGAAATTTTGCCAAGTTTTCACTTAATAGCAGGAGGTTAGCCTTAGAATAGTTTCTGAATATTCCAGGTTTAGCTGGGGGTCCAGATTTTAGTTTTACTTCAAAGGAGACCATTTTGTGGTCTGACCTTTCCAGGGAAGGCAGTACAGTAGGGGGTGTGCAGCAGTCTCCCATATTAGTAAGGACCAGATCCAGTATAATTGCACCCTTGGTTGGTGTATTGACTATCTGGTCAAGGGAGTTTCTGTTTACAAAATCCAGGAATCTCTGTGCATGTATGTTTGGTATCATATTGGATTCCCAGCAGGGTAATTAAAGTCACCCATGAATATGGTATATGGAATATGTCTGCCAGAAATGCTGTGGACATTTGTGTCCTGAACTAAGCACATTTTCAAATTCAAATAAACAGTCCAAAGCATCATATTTAGTGCAGCACAACAAATGAATGAATCAAAATTAAACAATCACTCAAACATTCAATATTATCTGATTTATGTTATTAAACTCGAGAACTGCTTGAGGAGTAATAACTTACTCTTAGTGGGCAAAATTAAAAGGGGCAGAGAAAAGACCTTCCAAAGTAATTGGACTGTGTGTATCAGACATTTTAATACCCACAGTTCTGTTCAAAGGGTCATAGGTAAGTACTAGGCCAGCTGTCATTGTGGGCAATTTAAAGACAAGCCAGTTTCCCTCAAAAGTTATAATCAAATGCTCTACCTCATATCTGTGAGGTAAACACCTTAACAATTATACCAACCTGAAACACCAATGAACCTAAGTTTCCATTCCTTAATGTTACAATATAGCCATCTAATAATAATTACAAAACCCCAGAAAATTAACAAACAAATAGAGCATCACTAGTATATTTTCAGCAACAAACACCTAATCAGCAGAACAACAAGACAAAGACTTAACAGAAGAACCCCCATCCCCCAGGACAACATGTCAACCAGAAAGGTTAACAAGGGATTTCAAGGATACAAGCAGAAAAAGGACAGTTCCCACCATCTATTATCGGACCAGAGGAAATCTGACCAAACACATACCATGACAAAATATGGAACCATTCCAGGACACCGTTAACAGATACAGAGACCAAAGCACTGGATAACAGACTTACCTTTATTCCACATAATAGAAGCAGCCTTGTTACTACTGTCATTGGCCTTAAGTATTTGTGCAGAAAACTGAATCTTAAACTATTTGTCCATGAGAAAGAAAAGAGAAACAGGCAACTAGGAGAAGGCTATGAATTAGGAACAAAAGAGTAGGCAATGAACAATGACAACAAATGGGAGAAATGTAGGACCTTTTGCCTTTTACTCCATGCTGGGGCAATATACATAGAATTCTAGATAAACCTTGCAACAGGAAATTTTATAACCACACACAAAAAGAACTGTCAGCAATAAAAATTAGTGAAGACAAGACAAGAAGGATTATGAAAGCAGTCAAGATGGGGTTGCATCTTCTTCACAAACAATGAGATATACAATCAAAAAAACAAAGAGATGCTAAGGACTCAGGATTTATACAAGGGAGCGGATATTGAACAAAACATAAAAGCATACAAGGTTACTAACATCAAAATGGCTAACTTTAACTCAGAGGTCTTCTTGATGATGATTTGTTCATCTCTCTGACAGTCTCTCACCCTAGGATACTGCAATTTTTTGTCATCCCAAAACTTCACAAACATATGGATACCCCCTCAAATTTAGCCCAGTAGTAGCAGGAGGTGATTTAGCCACTGAGTTTGTATCCATTTGTATGGAATTTAAGATCAAAGAGGTTGCCAAGAGTGTTCACTCCATCTTTTTGGACTCAATCAATTTATTGAAAAAATCAAAGAAATAAAAATACAGTCAGAGACAATACTAGTCATGATTGACATGGAAGCCTCATACACTGTTCTTTTTTTTTTATTTCTCCAAATCTTTTGGGTTTCTAATACTATGATGGGAATGGACCACATTCCTAAGTCAGAGTACGATTAAAAATCATGAAATCAGTATTGTTTCAGTCTTTGATGTCAGCCAAAAGTGCTCTTCACAGCACTTGCAATGTGCCCAGTAATGACTCCTTCTGCAATTTGTATGAGGTTACATGGATTGGTAACATATCTAAATACAATCGTCAATACTTTTCTTATAAGACCTGCTGCTCCTACTACTATTGAAACTGTCTGGGTATGTTTCTTCCACATTGCTCTCATTTCAGCCTGCATATCCTGATATTTTATGACTTTGTGTCTCTCTGCACACAAGACATTGTAGTCACCGTTTAGTGATTTCAATGATCAATGCTACTCTTGTCTTCTTTTCTTGGACCACTATATCTGGATTTCTAGCATCAATCTTTTGAACTGTTGGTAATGGGTGATCCCATGTGATATAAACTTCAAAATTTTCTATGATACTTTGTCGCTCATGTTTCCAGTGCTTTTCAGCCACTTTAATACCATAATGTTTGCACAATCCCCAATGCAACATTCTTGCCACATTATTATGCCTTTCCGTATACAGTCCTTCTGCGTTTAGTATGTCAAAATCAGCAACAAGGTGTGTGACTGTTTCCAATCCGCTTTTACAAAACCTACATTTGTCTGTTTCTTCCACATGTTCAATGGACTTTGTAAACCAGCATGTACGTAGCCCACTATCCTGGGCTGCCAATATTAACCTTTCATCTCTTGGTTTAAATTCAGTTCTCCTTAACCATTCCTTCATTCGTTCCTAATCAACATGAGGTTCTACCAGATGTTTTCTATACTTGTAACTATATTTATCCTTTTTCCAGATTTCTTGCCTTCTAATCTGATTCTTCATCTTATATTCTTTCTTTTCTTTTTGGGCACATTCAGTTACGCCAGATTTTTGTCTACTTCTGGTTTGATTTCCATTCCTGCTTGATGCTGATATGCTTCTGCTAAATTAAGCAGAGAAGTCATCTTAGGTTTATTCTCCTCATGTTTCAAAACCTTCACTACATTTGAATCTTGTAAGGTCTGCAGATAAGTTGTAGATCTATACATGTAATCAATTTCTAGGAGGTTAATCCCTCCTTCAGAACGGGGAATACCTAATCATGGTATACATTGATTTTTATAAATCATTTGGTGAGCATGAAGTATCCTTCTTGTTTTCCTATCTAATCTATCCAATACCTTTTGGGGCCAGTCAATCACTCCAAAACTGTAAGTTAGGACAGGAAAAGCAAATTGGTTTATAACTTGGATTTTGTTCCTAGATGTCAACACTGTTTGCAGAATTAATTTAAGTCTAATAAAGTATTCCTGACTGAGTTTTATTCAGATTTGTTCATGTTTTATTGTCGAATCTTCATCAATTCCCAAATATTTATACATTCCCTCTTGCTAAAGTTCTTTTATATCACATTCTTGTCCCAAACTGTTTTCTGGTGCTGCAGTTTTCCTGCTTTAAAGGTTGCTTTTGCACACTTATCAAGACCAAATGACATTCTTTTATCATCGGAAAAGGTTTTGACAACCTGCAGCTGTGCTTTCAGTTCCTCATCTGATGAGCTATACAGTTTTAAATCATCAACAAAGAGAAGATGAGAAGTCTTTATACTTAGTTGTTTTCTAGGAGCCAAATTGTACCCATGGTCTAAGCTGTTAAGTAACCAGCTTAATGGGTTAATGACAAGGCAGAATAGCAACAATGACAGTCACCCTGGAATAATCCCCTTTGAATTTTAATCCCTGGGATAATAATCTGTCCTTTATCATGGCTTAATTGCAAAGTGGTCTGCCCCTGTTTCATGGTCACTATAATGTAGTTGATCAGCGTAGGCTGTATCTTATACATTTTTAAGCACTCTTTTATCCATGAATGTGGTATACTATCAAATGTTTTTTTATAGTCAATCCATGCATACTTAACTTCTTCCCCTTTTTACATTTCTCCAGTGTGACTTTAAGAACAAATGATCCTTTGTTCAATATGACTTTCTTTTATTGCCCTTTTGTTCTACTGCCATAATTGAGTTTTCTTCTAAATGACTATAAACTCTGTCAGTATCAATTCCCATGTATAGGTTTATATATCGTTGAAAGACAAATTATCGGTCTATCATTTTTAGGGTAGGTAAAGATGTTAATACTTTTAACCAAAAGTTAGGTACTGCATCTGGGCCTGGGATTGTCCAATTAGAGGTTTTTCTTAACTTTGTTTCAATCTCTCTGGCTGTTACTTCATCCCATTTCATATCCTGTACCTTTAAACTTCTTATTCTTTCTTTTACTTCTTCTATCCATTTAACATCTTTGTTATGTTTCACAGGATCTTCATAGATACTGCTTCAAAATGTATGTATTTCCTCTTTTTTTGCCAGTCTTTCAATTCCTTATACCTTATTTCCCAATTCTCTATAAAACTTTTTTGGGTCATCAATAAATTGTTTATTTTGTACTTTTCCTTTATATTATCTGTGTATCTTCTAAGTTTTTCCGCCTGTGTTGAAATTTTTAGTTTGTTATTTGCGATAGTGCATGATAGGTTATAGTCTGTTCTAATACCACACATTGCTTTTATCACATCTATCTTTCTTAGTCTTCTAACAGTTACACTTCTTGTCTTAATTGCTTTATAGTTTTCTCTGCTTGATACTTCTATGATGGTATTCGATTTCCCCCTTTCCTTTCCCTCGCTACCTTGTGTTCTTGTGGTAGAACTTTTATCAGTTATTAATTTAGCAGCACAGTAATATATCCTGTTTACTTTTGTTATATTGCATGGATCTCTACGGACAGTCCTAATTACAGCATTCATTTATTTTATCAGACTTCTGACTTTATGGGTTTTATTGACCGTTCTGCAGTTTATTTCCCTCATTGATCTTAATATATCTTTCCATGTCTATTAAATCAAGCAACTCTTCTCTCATTTTCTTCTAACTGAGGGTACGTCCCTTGTTTTCCATGTCCTGTGGGCATTCTATAGACATTTCTATAGCATCTTCCTGTGGCACCTTCTCTTCAATTTCATCCTGTGCCATCCGTTGCTCTGTCACATGGGAACTCACTGGCCCATCACTCCCAACACTGACTGCATCAGAGTTTCCACAGTTTCCTGTCCCTTTCTTTGCTGTCTAGCTTCAAGTGAACATTTATATTCGTTTCCTGTGGAAGGCTCCAAAATATATTGATATGGCACTTGACCAATTGCTTCCTGTTCCACTAGTTTCCCCTTAATTTGGATATCCATTGCTCTCTCTTGTTGTGATGCTTTCTGAACTTGATTTTCTACACTGAATCCTTCACTTTGCAGGTACTCCATGACCTCAGTTTCTATTTTTCTAATTTCCCCATTATTAATCTCCTTTTCTACATTTTCCGTTTGTCGTCTATTTTTTTTTTTTTTTTGTATTGTAAAGGTTTTCATGTTCAGATTCCTTTGCCTGTATTTCTCTTCAAATATCTTTGGTGCTGCTCTTTTTGTATTGGTTAGTTTTGCTTTCTCCTTTGCATAAATATGACACCATATTAAATCTCTTTTTCTTTCCCATGTCCAATGTCTTCTTCAGATGTTTCCTGATCTTCCTGTTTCTCTATTCTTTGGGGACTCACTCCATTATGCTGTGATATAACCTATTTTAGACTTTCTACACCAAATCCTTCACTTTGTAGGCACTCCATAACTTCAACTTCACTAATCTTCTTTTCTACATTCCATCTTTGTGACATTTCTTTTATTGTAAAATTTTTCATATCCGGATGCTTTTGCCTGCATTTCTCTTCAAATATCTTTGAGGCTGCCTTCTTTATATTGATTAATTTCATTTTCTCCTTTGCATAAATATTACACCATATCAAATCTCTCCTTCGGTCCCATGTCTAAATTTCTTTTTTATACTTTTCAAATACCTCTAGGTTTTGTTGTTTATATTTTCACACTTCCTCAGGTGCTTCGTTTTCCAGACAGATCAAAGTTTCTTGATTTATATACTGTTTTTCACAAATCTGTTGTATTAATGAAAACAAATTTTCATTTGAAGCTTCTGAGAGTTTTTCTTGTGGAAGTATTTTTCTTTCCTCCAATTTCTCCCTTAATTGTTTTGTATATCTTGTGTCTGGAAGTGCTGGGTTTTTTGCATAATAGTAACAAAACTTAATGTCTTACTTATCCTCAATAGTCCACACTATCTTCTTTATGGCTCTTCTTTGGCCTATCAGTTTTCGTGATTTTTGTGGATTGCTACTTCCTTCTACAACAGAGGGGGGGGGGGCATCATCCCCCTGGGCCTGGTCTGGCCTGGTTGTAAGAATGTATTCCGTATTATAAGAATTGTACACTGTCATTTTTTCCAGTCCTGGCATCAGTTTGCCACCAGGATTGGGCACTTTTTTATCCTGGGTCTTGTGTACCCAGCTATCTCTCTTAATTTTTGACCTACTTCTGTCCATGATATATGCTCTAAAAATGCAGTCTATATATTAGCGTCGCCTTGGTGATATTTGTGAAAACAGGGTCCACCTTGCTAAGGTACTCACCAAGACTTGAGGATGAATTCAACTTCAGTACTAATAGTCTCCTTTGCTTGCTGACTTTTCATCTCTCCATTTGGACCTCATATCCACTGCACTGATGCTGAGAAAGAGAATATGGGCTCAATGAGCAAGATGAATCATAGAGAAATTACAGCTGTTAGAGGTATGCTGGACATCATCATCAGCTATTTTCACTTCAATCAAAAATGGTACAAACAAGCAAGGGGATAGTTATGGGATCTGCTTTGGACCCCAGCCTAGCCAATATAGCCTTGACCATGTGGGAAGAGAATGCCATCTATTCCCCAGAATTCTGTCAATACATTGATTGTTACTGTCATTTTACTGATGATATCTTTATTACATTGAAAGGCTTGCTGAACAAGGTGCACAGCTTCTTCTTCTTTTACGATCAAGATATCACACACGTTTTATACTTCACTAACTACTACAGATATGATAAGGTGGAATTCCAGGACATCACCATCAGTAAGGACAGAAACGGGGAGAAGATCACAAATGACCTTTACAGAAAACCTACATCAGTGAATCTTCTACGTGCTAACATCATGGACCACAAAATCACTTAGAGAAATCTCATCAAACCTCAGGGAATGAGAAACGCCAGAGTCCCGTAGAGGAGGAATGATTTCTCACCAACCTAGATCAATTGCAGCAAGATATTCTGCAAAGGGGATACAATGAGAATTTGGTGGTCAGCATACTGGGACCCATAAAACTCCTCAAACAAAATAATGATCCAGCTCTGCTAAACCACCTAGAAGGAAACAATTACATGTCATGTAGCCAAGTATAAACAAAGGAAATCCATCCATCCTCAACCCCTTTTCCCGTTTTTGCAAATTGTGTTGGGGTGTCACCAACAGTGACACTCATATAGAGTCAATGTTTACATCTTCAGGTTCTTCCATAACATATAACTGCACACACACACACACACACACACACACACACACACACACACACACACACACACACACACACACACACACACACACACACACACACACACACACACACACACACACACACACACACACACACACACCTATGGCCAATTTAGACTGTCCAGTCCACCGACTGTATGTGTTTGGAATGTGGGAGGAAACCAAGCCACCTGGAGGAAGCTCACATGAACACAGGGAGGACATGCAAACTCCACATAGAAGGCACCCCCAGCTGAGAATTGAACAACAGAACCACTTGCTGTGAGGCAACAATATTTTCTGTTGCATCATGGTGCTGCACTCCTTTCAATACATGGATGAACAAAATGACAGACATAAAAGAACTATGATTCTAACACAGTGATGGTGAACCTTTTGGGTTTGGCATGTCAAAAGGTCCTGACACAAAATAATTCAGTGCACTTCACATGAGCAGCGAATGCAAAAGCAGTACCTTTGGTAACTCTGGTGTTGGTGATCACTGGCATGTCACCCAAAAAGTCGTGGTGTGTGTCACCTTTGGCACACATGTCATAGCTTCTCCATCACTGTCCCATCATATGCCAAGGGTTCACATGCAATAAAAAGAAAAATGGTGAAAAACTTGAGCATCATAATGAGGAGCCAATCTATCAGTCAGGTTTTGGACACATAGCCATCCTTCATGTATCAAAAACATAGAAATGTTAGATGTTGGGTTAAAGATGAAAAAGAAATGAATGCATCCACAGCGCTGCAGGTAGGAACCTTTATTTGAAACAACCTAGGCTGTAGATGTGAATTTTCTAAGCCAAAAGAATTATTCTATATGTCCAAACTAGAAAAATAAATATGTCTACACTGTCAGATATATTTACAGTAGCAACTTTGTGGTATACCAGGCAAGCTGTACAAATGCAAAGCATTTTAGGTAGAAAAAACAATTAACCTTCTTAAGATATAAGTGACCAAATCCCTGTGAAACATCAGGTCTAAGGACTTTACCAACCCGTTATCTAGAGATGCTCAGGTCTGCAAGAGCTATGCAAAGTTTGTTTTTCATGTCATTGAAAGAATCAAACTGGGCCTACTTCAAGGCGATCTGAATGCAAAGTTAGAAAACAAAACAGAACTCGAATGGCAGATTTAACATAAATCTTATTGGAAGTCCAGACTTAATTGGGTATGGGACACTGTAACATAGCAACTGTTACTAAAATACAATAACACAATTATTTTTTATAGCAATAGTATTTCATATCTATACCTGTTTAATTTTCATTTTTTTATCTTTAGTACTAGATGTTTAATTGTTCATTTTATTTTTATGTGAAGTTTAAGTTAGAAGTTTGATTTTTATTTTTACTTCCATTGCAGCTCTTTTATTTATATTTATCTGAGGATTAATAAAATGTTATATTGATTGGTACATATTATATGTTTGATCACTAGTATGAATACCACAGTGGTACATGCTAGCTTAATATCAGCAGAATCCCCTGATCTTAAGCTTAGGTACATGTGTTTATATAACAGATGCACATATGCATTCACCACGTTTAATTAGATATATGTCTGTATGTGTCTATATGTGTACATTTGTCTATACATGTATATGTTTATGTAT
Organism: Protopterus annectens; assembly: GCF_019279795.1. Taxonomy (NCBI): domain Eukaryota; kingdom Metazoa; phylum Chordata; order Ceratodontiformes; family Protopteridae; genus Protopterus; species Protopterus annectens. Next base: position 630,301,319 of record NC_056748.1, on the reverse strand, counting down.
TTGTATGTCTATGTGTATATATATATATATATATATATATATATATATATATATATATATATTTATTTATTTATTTATGGGTCTACTTAATTTGCCCGAACTTCCAATTGCCCGACACCCATTTGCCCGACCCCATTTGACCGAAATTTCATTTGGCCGACAAGTATTGTTGGCAAGAAAATGGGATATGCCCCCTTCCCCACTGTAGTGTGACCCTGGAGTTAGAATATAGAGTTAGGAGGGGTCTAGAGAGCACAGCCCCCCACAATAGCGGGTGTGGGGGCGAAGCTCCCCACTTACTTTTGTTTTATTAAGCAATATTAAAGCAAAACTAAATAATATCATATGAAATTAAGTGGGGGGCTGTGCCCCCCACACACCCCTAACTATATATTCTAACTCCAGGGTCGCACTACAGCGGGGAAGGGGGCATATCCCATTTTCTTGCCAATAATACTTGTCGGTCAAATGAAATTTTGGTTATTTGGTCTCAAGCAAATTGGTGTCGGGCAAATGGAAGTTCGGGCAAATGAAGTAGACCCATATATATATATATATATATATATATATATATATATATATATATATATATATATATATATATATATATTTATATATACACATATATATATATATATATATATATATATATATATATATATATATTTACCATCACAAGGTCGAACCTGAACCCCATGATGGGATCATCTACCCACTTCCACAAAACCGACAATGTCATATTCCAACATTGTCGAAATATGACTCCCCGTAAACCTCGGAACGGGCTTAAACATGGGTCAAAATGGAGGTGAGATTCGTACTTCGACAATGTTGGGTTCGACATTCTAGCTGTTCCACCTCCAGACTTCCACTGAAGTGGGTTCGACTGAACCCACTTTGACCTTCTAATATATATATATATATATATATATATATGTATGCATACAGATATAGCTATCTATAGATATATATATATATATATATATATATATATATATATATATATATATATATATATTTATGCACACACACACACACACACACACACACACATATATATATATATATATATATATATATATATATATACATATACACACACACATATATATGCTTTCTCTTGCCCAATGCACCCCTACCGCCCCTGCTAATTAAATATACCAACTCCAAGATCGCATTACAGCAAGGAAAATGGTAAATATACCATGTTGCCTCACAGTAAGATGCTGTCCGGTACGATTCTCAGCTAGAGCGTTTTCTGCGTGGAGACATGCGTGAATGGGCGTACCTTTGTTGAAGGTTGTGTGTCAGTGCTGGTAACTTGGCATGTAAAAATCAACTACCAATCATTAGCGGACCGGAGTTCCGCTGTGGCAAACCCTAACCGGGAAAAGCCAAAAGACACAACAACAACACTGTACAGCAATCTCCATTTAAATGGTTTGAAGTTTCAAAACTTCGATCTTAGCATCTTGACGATAAGATATTTGAAGTTATGAAACTTCAAAATTTAGAAGTAGACACACACACACACATATATATATATATATATATATATATATATATATATATATATATACATTTTTTTTTTTTTTACTGAAATTCAAAAAATGTAAATCTAGATATACTGTATTCATGTAGCTGACTACCCACAAGAGGATGTCACTGTCTTCTTTACATTCTGAAATATCCAGAGAGTGGCCACCATTATGGATTTAAATGTGACCAACAATTAATCTCAGAATCATAAATAAATGAAATTTCTTTACCAATTATCATTAAGTGCATCTGTTTAAGCAGGTGATAGAATCGCCATTTACAGCCACACCTTCTATCTGGACATCTTTCTGATTCTCACTTATTCCTGATTCATGAGAGTATCCATGATTTTGTGCACTTTTAAGGAATGGCCTTATTTTTAGGTTTATATTTTTTGTGTGCTGTTCCTGTCTTTTCCAAGATGCAGAGAACAGATATTTTGTTTTTGCACTTTGTGATTTTCTGACAGGCATATTAGTGTTTCTGACGGGAAAACAGGTATTTAAAGAGTCAGTTTAAGTGTAGTTCAGTAGTTCCTATATGTTTAGTTGGATGAGCATTTCTGTTACTATGAAGTATTCATACTAGTTGACAGGGTTACATTACAGAGAACGGCAATTTATCTTACTGAGAATTGGATTTTCTCTTTAGGGCTACTGTTTAAATTCTGTAAGAATTAATTCAACTGAAATGTTTTCTGAATTCCTATGTTTTAGATGATTTCATAAAATCTAAAAATATCTTTGAGTGTAGACAGTGTGGTGTATATTTAAAGAACCGACAAGGTAGTCAGTATTGTAATTTCACTATATTTGAAGAATTAATAAAAAGTATGGAAAGTGAGAACAGTAAGGAATCATCTCTGCTCTTGCCCTTTTGGTAAATTTTTGAACATATATATATATATATATATATATATATATATATATATATATATATATATATATATATATAGGTTTACTATTACATTCACTTCCCAAAACTGCTTTTGTTGACTGGTCAAAACTATACCGTCAAATAGGTGGGAAAAGAGATGAGGTCTCTGAGCCGGGAGAGAAAGAGTCAAATGTTAACATCAGCCTCTGAAGAGACATTACATTTTAACTTATCAAGTTTTAACTTGACTGAAACACATGTTAAAGTTTTGAATAAAGGTTTAAAGTTTGTTCCGGCTATTAAATCAAAATGTTCTATTGAGCCTTAGATTGTTTGGCAGGTAAGTAGTGTTAAAAATATGTATAAAAAATGTTGTGGATAATGAGCTTTCCCTGTTTCAAAAACCTAGTGTGTTTGTACCTCAATACAAGGCTGTTTTAGACACTTTTATTAATATATGTGTGTGAGAGAGAGAGAGCGATCTCCACTTTGCATGAAGAATCTGGATGACATTTTTATAATGATACTCAGGAGGAGAGGGTGGCACTGAAAGATCTACAGGATGACCCCAAACTTGTTATAAGACTGGCAGATAAGGTGGGAGAGATAGTACTCATGGACAGGTCATATTACTCCAAGAAAATTAAAGCTCTTTTATAGAATGATGCTGCATATGAATCTATTATAATTGCACAAGTGGAAAATATAAAAACTAGAGTAAGGCTTATTCAATATGTAATGAAGGAGGATTGCTTAATAACTGAAGAAGAGCTTTTTAATTATTTGAATGTTATACATCCCCTCTTCCCTATTATTAAATGTTTACCCAAGGTGCATAAAGATTGCATTGATCCACTGGTGCGCCCCATTGTAGCTGGAGCTGGATGGACAACAGAACCAACATCTGCATATGTTGAGAGCAACCTAAAGGGCAACCTAAAGGGCTTATTTGGGTTAGCACTAGCTGTACTGAAGGATTCACAACATTTCCTTAAAGGTTTAGGGTTGTATAAAAGAGACAGTAACCATGGTATTTGTTTGATGGTGGTGATGGATATAAATAATCTATTCACCGTAATACCGAATAATTATGGCTTAGAAGCACTGGAAAACTTTTTTAGTAATAAAAGTGAGTATGATCATAGAAAGATAAAATTGCTATGTACCCTTATGAAATGCATCCTTGAGAACAATATCTTCTTGTCTGAAGATGCTTTATACTTGCAGAAATGTGGAGTGGCCATCGGCACCCCATGTGCCAGCATCTATGCCAATATGGTGTTGGCACAATGTGAAGAGTGCTGTGTGTCTGTCAATAACCCATTCCATAGATGCATTCATTTTTATAAATGGTTTGTGGATGATATCTTTACTTTACGGGGAGGGAGTATTGAACAGTTGCATGTTCTGTTGCATATTTACAAAGTACCACTGATTTTTTACATTTCATAATGCAACATGGTGCTGAAAGCATTGATTTTCTCGACATTGGGTTGAAACAGGACACTGCATCTGGGGAAATACACACTGCCCTCTATCAGAAGGAGTGTTGGAAAAATAGTATTCTGCATAGATCTAGTATGCACCCTAAGCATGTTGATAGGAATGTCCTAAGAGCATCTAGATTTTACATCCAAGGGGAAGAGTTTATTGAAGTGGCTGAAACCTTGGGGAATAATTTTCTGAAGAGAGGGTACAAACAAGGTGAAATGACCACTCCACAGAGACAAGTACGGGCTTTAAGATAGGGAAACTTAATTTGTATAGGGGGAATCATATGGAAGAGTTTTCACACAGAGAGGATGGTAAGGATCTCAGAATGGTCCTTACATACTCTAGTGACTTTAAGGGGATTTGTAATGTGATTAGGACTAACTGAAAGATTCTGTTGTCAAATAAGGAAATGAAAGGGACTGTAGGAGAGGTACCTCACTTTGCCTTTAGAAATAACCATAGCCTTAAGCAGCTTCTATGTGATAAAAATGTGAACTGTCACTATGTAGTTTCACAAAGAGAAGGCACCCACCCATGTCGCAGATGTATGTGTTGTAAATTTATTTATAAAGGAAATGTATTTTTACCTATGCAATAGAAGAAAGAATATTATTTTGATGGATATGCAGATTGTACCAGTAGTAACATAGTGTATATGGCTACTTGTGGCCTCTCTGACTCCTTTTATGTGGATAAAACCATGAGACAGCTAAAGGAGAGGGTGTCCAAACATTTGAGTGACAATAGCCAGCAGAATGTAAAAAAAAAAAAACTTTTTAAGCATATTAAAGAGATCGAAAGACATTCTTTTTATTTTAGGGTAACACAGAGTACAGGTAACAACAAGAGAGGAAGTGATATTAACAATTTAGTAGAGAAAGCACAAATGTGCTGGAGAGGCAGGCTGCAGGCATACATATCTCCAAGTCTCAATGCCTACTTACCAATTAAACCTGCACTGAAAGAGAGAAGGCTTAGGAGGTGTGTGTGAAGTTTTGATAGAGGGGGTTTGGCACTGAATTGATTGGGTATGTTTCAGTATTTACAAGTTTTTTAACACACTTGTTTTTTATGGATCTGATGAAGGATCAGGAGATCCAAAAGTGCTTATCCCAATAAAGAAAATCTTCCATTTTACTGATGTTGTATACTTTGAACCCTGGCCGTGGTGACTGTGATAATTATTCTGTTGCTTGGATATTTTGTGTTATACAGTTCTTCAGTGGGAGGCTTCCTACTTTTGTCTCTCTCTCTCTCTCTCTATGTATATATATATATATATATATATATATATATATATATATATATATATATATATATCACTTTCACTTCAGCGACAGTTCAAATCTCTGAAAACTATATGGCCGAGACCATACTGCCGAAGATTTGAATTGCTGAAAAAGTGATAAAAACACAAAACAACTTACCTGTTACCCCTGCACCTCCCATATAGGGGGCAGTGCCCCCACACCCCCTACAACTTAAATATACCAACTCCTCAATTGTACTACAGTGAAGAAAATGGCAAATACCAGGTTCCGCACTGTATGGCGATCCCAATACACAATTACTGGCAATTCAAATCTTCGGCAATATGGTCTTGTTCATATCATCTTTGAAGATTTGTAATTTTGACAATGTGATAGGGAGCCATATATTTAGGTTTACTATTACATTCCCTTCCCGAAACTGCTTTGGTCGACTGGTCAAATTATCGACCCAGAAAGATGAATCTGTACTGTCAAATAGGCTGCAAACTCAAAATTGAGTACATTGACTCCCGGAGTTTGATGTATTTGACATAGTAGGAGGTGAAGTCCTTCACCCATGCTATGCAGCTTACCATAGCATGACCTTCCACAGTCAACGGTATACATATTTTACTATTTTGCAGCAGGACCAGCCCTCCTGCCCCATGCAAATTATATACACCAACTCCTAGATCACACTACAGTGAAGAAATGGGTTAATTCCCTATTCCTCACTGAACTGCAATCTCCATACACAATGCCAAACACAGAAAATCAAAATACACTACACATTCGCTGTAGTGTAGTTCATGTTTTCTGTTTTGGCATTCTGCCCACTTATAGGTTCATAGGTTCATAGGTTCATACTAGGCTATCTGCCCAAGGGCATTTATAAGCCTAGCCCATAGTTATTTGGCTTTCGCCACCCCTTTAGTTTGAATAAAACTATGCCTATTATTTTGCTGTGCCTCTGTCAAGCAGTGACACTGAAGTAATCCCTGGGGTATATCTGCGATCCCCCATCCATTGGTCAAGATTCCTCTTGAACAAGGCCAGCGAGGTGCTCTGCCTCACATGTACCGGGATTTTGTTCCACAGCATAGGGAGTCTCTGGGTGATGAATCTGTCCCTCCAGCATGTTCTATTAATAACCGTGTCAAGGTTTAAGTCTCCCGCCCTTGTGGTTCTGAGGGATCTAGATTTTTTGAGGTGAAGCATATTCATCAAATCAGGGTTTGACATGGCCTTATATGTCAGGCACAGGTCACCTCTGAGCAAGCGGTATAAGACTGAATAGAGCTGGAGTTCTTTCAGTCGGGCAGCATAAGACATATTTTTGAGACCCTTTATCCTTTTGGTGAGGAACTTTTGGGGCCTTTCCAGCTGCTGCAGGTGTCGGGTCAGATACATTCCGAATGGGGCATTGTACTCAATCATAGGTCTAATGAGTGATGAGTACAGGGGGACGATGACCTCCCTTGATCTAGATGTAAATCCCTTCATGATCAGATGGGCAATGTAGAAGGTTTTCCTAACTACTTTAGCAACATGAGTGTCAAACGAAAGGCTACTGTCAACCTGGGTCCCCAGATCCCTGATGACTTCTTCTGTGCTCAGTGGATTGCCACCTATATGGTAGCTAGGGGTAACCTTGTTTTTCCCGAAGGGTATGACTATGCATTTCTTGGCATTTAACTTTAGGCCATGGCTCTGGCACCAGTTATCCGTTTCTGTGAGGCCCTTCTGAAGGATATCTGTGTCAGATGTGTTTTCGACTATGGCCCAGTTTGCAGTCATCTGCAAACTTTGTCAGCCATAACCCTCCTGTGTTTGCTTGTACTTCAGAAAAGTAGATGCCGAACAAGAGTGGACCCAGGACTGAGCCCTGTGGGACACCACTTGTGACAGGCTTTGAGTCTGACATGGCTCCAGCAACTCTGACCCTGTGGGTTCTGTCACTTAGCCAGTTTGCAACCCATCTTGTGATGTATGGGTTTACATTCAAGCTGATGAGTTTTTCGATGATACCTGAGTGGGGTATTGTGTCGAAGGCCTTTGCCAGGTCAAGGTAGGCTGTATGGACTGCCTTTCCCTCATCAATGGCCTTGGTGACTGTCTCGAAAAAGTCAACCAAGTTTAAAAGGCATGATCTGCCTTTGACAAAGCCAAACTGGGTTGGATCCAAAGTCTGCAAGTTCCCTATGTCTTTATTTATGAGTTCCATTATGATCCTCTCCATGGCTTTGCAGATAAGGCTTGTCAAGCTAATGGGATGGTAATTTCCAGGGTCGGTGGAGGCACCGCCCTTGTGAAGTAGGACCACAGTCGCCGTGCGCCACTCCTTGGGTACGTATCCTGAGGTGAGGCTAAGATTAAACAGCTGTCCTAACTGCGGGTTTAATTCCTCATTGAGTTCGTGGAGCACACAGCCGGGGACACCATCCGGTCCCATGGATGCTGTGTTTTTTGCTTTGGAGAGAGCAGTTCTCACCTGGGCATTGGAGATGTTTGGGGGGCTACAATCCTCTGGTATAGATATCTCTCCTTTTGGGGAGGGGGAGAAGTTTGCACTGAACCTGTCAGCCAGTATGTTGGCAATGTGTGTAGGTTCAGTAATCTTCACATCATTTTGAACTAATTCTGAGCATATCTGGGAGTTTCCTCCTAGGTTTCTAACATAGCTAAAGAAGGCCTTATGATTGTCTTTTGAGTCCTTGGCGATTTTTCTCTCAAAATTTGCCTTGGATGATTTGATGAGAGCTCTTAGTTTTTACTTATAATGATCAAAGGTGTCTTACCTTTCAAGGATTTTGCTCTATCTTGTAGTAGCTTCCTCCTTTTGTTGTAGAGCTTGTTTATGGCTGGGGTCCACCAGACTGGACGCTTGCCTTTGGTACAAAGAGTCTTAGTTTTGTTTGGGATTGCCTGATCCATGCAGTCCTGTAGGTGCTGGTAGAAGGCATTTGTAAGTGATTCAGCGGTTTGAGTAATGTTTACCACTGGCTCAGGGGCCTTAAAGGAGACCACACTAGTTTTTAGAAGTGTGAAGTCGGCTTTTGAGAAGTTTTTCACTGTGGTCTTTTTTATTTCAGGTGGGGCGGGATGAGGACCTCCAGCGAGATTAGTTTATGATCTGATCTCACCAGTGAAGGGTATACTTCGGTGTTGAACATTGTGATCCCATGTTCGTGATGATGAGATCCAGTATGTTTTCTCCTCTTGTGGGGATGGTGACTAGTTGTTCCATGGCATTTGAGTTTATGAACTCCAGGAACCTTTGGGCTAGAGTGTTTGGGCTTGAGTAGTGTTCCCAGTCTATATTAGGGTAGTTGAAGTCACCTAGTATGATGGTGTTTGGAGATACATTTATCCCCTCCATTGTTTTCAGGAAGGCCATGTGAGGTTCCTGAGTTTGAGAGGGTGGCCTGTAACATGCTACAAATTGCAGAGCAGTCTTGCCTATGGTTAATTGCACCTGGATGGTCTCCGATGCATCGTGCGTTGCCACCAACCTTGAGGTGTGGGTGTCCTTTATGAATATGGATACCCCCCTCCTTTCTTGGTGTTGTCCGGATTTCGGGGCCGGAACGCATGATATGAGGTGAAACCTGATAGTGCTGGGGTGCTCTCAGGAGCCTTGAACCAGGTTTCTGTCACAGCAAAGACATCGATGTTCTCCATACTGAGAAGGGCCTCGAGTGCGTGCATCTTGAGATTGAGACTTCTGGCATTGAGCAGCATTACCCTTAGTTTTTACTTTTTGTGTTCTAGGGTGGTAGGTTTAGAATTTGAGCCTTGCCTAAAAAGGCACTATGGGGTGGCAAGAGCCTTTGCCAATATCCGGAAGCCTAGGGTGACAGGTGCAAGCCGTCCCTTGCGAAGCAGCGTGGCTTGTCCAGCATGTCATCCCAGGCAGACAGACATTGGATCCCCTTTAAATGACACCAGAATTTAAGCCAATTATTAAAGCTGATCAACTTATCACTGTATTGTGGCATCATTCTAGGTGAAGGTAGGATACTGCTCAAGGTCAGGGTCATACCTGCCTGGGCTACATAATCAGAGAGCTCCTCAATGTCTCTTTTCATGTAGTCCAAGGAGGTACGTCTCAGGTCGTTGACACCAGCGTGGACAATGACTGAGTCGTACTTGTACCTGCTGTTGAGAGACCTGAGTGCTTGTGTTATGTGGCGGATTCTAGCGCCCGACAGGCAGCTTACTGTGACCTTCTCCTTACTCAGTCTGGTGAGTGGGACGTCAGTGTGTCTGACTATGGAGTCACCTATGACAAGTATGTTTGGTGTTGTATTTGGCCTTAAGGGCAGTGACTGCTTTGCACACTGATTTTGTTGTTTATGTGTTGTTTGTATGGTGTATTGAGTTTGCAGTTGCTTGGGTGTCTGCTTTGGAGGCCTCTGCTGTTTAGGTAAATTTTTACTCAGAGCCTCCGAGTATGTCTTAGTGTGTTTATGTGTTTGATTCAGTGGTGTGGTTGAGTTATGTGAGACTGGTATTGTGGTGTGTGTAGTTGCCTTCTCCTCCTGCCTGGTCTTGCTAGTCCTGAGTTGAGAGAGCTCAGCCTCCAGTCTGGCTAAATAGTTGCATCTCTCACAAGTGTTAGTGTTACGTGGGAGGAGGAGAGGGTTGTCCGTGTACATGAGGCAATTGTAATATTGTCTCAGAATTCCCAGATTCACCAACTGGGCAGGAGAGGACGCCAGCATCTGACCCTTCGACATGCTAGAAAGAATTATGAGTTGGTATGAGACAGAAAAGTAGTGGGCTTAGCAGGGACGTGGGCACTCCTGGGGGGTTTTGCTAGTGAGAGATTTGTATAATATAGGAGTGCTTGACCTGCAAAGAGAATGCTTATAAGACAAGGGATATGCTTATAAGATAAGTGCTAAGCTTTTTGAGAAGAAAAAGCTTTTTGGAGCAAGTGCTGCACTTTTTAGTGTAGGTGTAAACTGTTTAGGTTCCTAACAGAGCAGTTCTAAGGGAAAAATTGAAGAACTTGAAACCTGCCTTTCGACCACGTGGCAGTCAACCGAAGCAGTTTCGGAAATATAATAGTAAACCATATATCAAAAAGAATGGTCCTGGATGTTTGGAATTGTTTGAGGGACAATATTTCCAGTTCATTGCATTCTTATAACGAAAGGTATAATATTAAAAGTGTAAAATCTACTTTGAAGAAATGATCCCTTAGCGGAAAAGTTAAAAGTAAAAAAGAGGAAACAGGTGATAAAACTCAATTTCACCAAGAAGATCCACCACTATGCTAATTATAGAAAGTAAAGAAGAGACAGAATGCAGACAATCCAGTGATAGTGAAGAGGGAAAGAAGTCCGAAGAAGTAATCACCTTAAAAATTGAGTTAGATAAGTTAATGAATAATACAAACCAACATGGTGAAGGACAAGTAGCCCTACTGCCATGTGACATTACAAGTCTGAATAACTCTACTGGCAATATGATTTACAGTAAAAACAATATTTAAACATGAAGTGATTGTTTTATATAGTTAAGTTCAAGGAAGGCAGGAAATGAGCATTTCGTTACGCAGTGTACTGAACAAGTGTCATCTCTATATGGGGAAAGAAGTGAACACTTAGAAGATAGCACTATTATTTGTGATACAGATATCTCAACAAGGAAACTGGCCAAAAACAGATTGTAAGGAAATGTAGGATGACATTGGATGTATAGATGATACTACTAATCAAATAATTAAAATGTCATAGTGTTTTTTACAGAATGTAAAGAAATTCTAATTTTAGGTGATTCTGTGTTAAAGCCTGTTGTGGGTTAATTAAGCATACTGGATAAAAATGTACATATAATAACTTTACCAGGAAGAAATTGATTGATGCACAAAAATTATGACAAAGGTTGATTTGACTGAAAACCAAGATATGAACTGTTTATAATCCATACAGAATAAATGATCTCAGAGATATTCCACTGAATTATATGATTAATTCTATTCTGGATATATTTGAGCATTTGGAAAGACTAAATGTTAAAAGTGTGTTGAGTGAAATTATAGTATGAGGTTCGTGGACATATATGTTTACTAAATCCAATATATTTAACAATTAGCAAAGATAACTCACCATGGTTTACAATGTAAAAGTGATTACATATTAGGAAGAAAGTATTTCTGATATGAAACCTTTTTAAGGGACTAATGACATTTAAATCCATATATAGAATTTCATATGTGGCTGGAAAAATGTTGATGAAATCTTTTTTTTTTTTTTTTTTTTTTTTTTTTTTTTTGAAATATAGACAGAGTACCAAATCAAATATTAGCCATAGAGTGTTTAATAAAACTATGAAGTACTTCTTGTGTAATGCCAGAAGCCTAAAAAATATATATGAGTTATTTACTTACTTAATTTCAAAAGATAATTGTGAAAATGCTTCTCATAGCAGAAATATGGAATTCATACTGTTTTCATATTAATGACTTTGTTAAATGTGAGCATTTACAGCAAAATATTAACGATCCAAAGGTCATATATTGGGTTCATAAGACTATTTCTTCATGTTTTGTAAACAGCAGATTTTGAAACCAGTGTTGTTCAAGTTTTTGATGATGGCTCAAAGCATATTTATATTGTTTTAAGTTACCATAGTCCATGTATGGATAGTTATACTCACTGGGAATACTTAAATGTACAAAATTGTCTTGATAAAAAAGTAAGTATACTATTACTTGTTCATTTTACTTATCTAGGAATTCAAAGCGATACTTTGTCTACCAACTCTAGTTTTAAAAGGGGTTTGCTAATATTATTTCTTTTCATGGGATGATTGAGTTGGATGAAAAGAAACAATATTATTGATCTTGCAGATACTAATAATACTCCTGAGAAAATAAATTGCTTGGAGATCCTTTCAGCTTTATGTTTGTCTGATCATAACATAATAACATGCAATATGGAAACAGCAACTAAAAAATCCTTTGAAAACATGCATTTGGAATAAAATTGATGGACATTCTGCCAATAGGGATGACTGGAATTAGGGATACAGACAATAGAAAGGAGGGTGCTGGAATTTACAGGAGAAAATTGGCAAATGAACCAAGGCAGTGAGAGCAGATAATTAGAGAGGGAAGGTGACAGAATGGGTAGAAGACAATAATTTATTTGGACTGCAGGCTAGAGATTACTTTCCCTATCAAGGATTGACATCAAAGGCAAAGAAAAAGAAATGGTGGAATGCTAATTAAAAGGCCAGCACTAGTAGAGTTTTCAGTAGAATCTAGAACAAGAGCTGCTGTTAAAACAGGATGATTAGTACAGCATATAAGATACTGCATGCTAATTATAAGATCCAATTAGAGGAGGTTAGAAATGATTGGGAAAAGAGATTAGATAAGCAAGTCACAAAGAAACAATTTGGGATACATGTAAGTCTCCCAAATATGCAAAGTCTAGAAGATTTAAGAGCTTTGTTTGGAAGTGTTTATGTAGGTATTTTATACTCCAGGTAGACTCCAAAGAAGTTTCCTCAGGTAGAGAGCTATTGTTAAAGGTATGATGAGTAAGAAAGAGATAATTGGGAACACATTTTTTAGATATATAATGAATTGGCTGACATTAAAAATTCCTCAAGTTGTAAACCCTTTTTCCCCAAGAGGTGGAATAAAAATCTTTACTCTAATACTAGAAATGCACTGAGTCTGGCCATAATTCTACTGCTGGAAAATGATTTTACTCTCAAGCTTCAGTTGCCAGGGGTTCAACTGACTGATGGCCAGAGTTTCTCCACAGGAAATCACTGCTAGTGAGTAATGCCAGCTGTGATTACCTATTTGGAAGAATTTCCCCTTATTTGAGGTGGAGTAACTAAGGAGTTGGTATCTGTAAGTCAGGGGTGTGTGGGGCTTGTTCTCAAATCAGGGGATGCAGGGAGTCTTGCCCTTTTGCACAAAATACACTTGAAAGAAGTGCTTTTTGGCAAATGCACTTTAGGGATTTCACTCCTCAGTGCATCAACTTTATTCCATTCATAATGGAAGCACCCTGGGCATGCATTGAATATTTAGATTTAGCTTTAACTTATCAAACAGAACACTTTATTTCATGAATGGAGCATTAAATTAAAATTGTAGTTTTCCATATCTTTCAGAAGTGTTCATATTTCCCACATGTATAATTATTGTTTACCTGTATTTAACATTTGTTATGGTTTAGAGAAGCATAAAAGATTATTGAAAATGATAAATACAATGCTCACTAACAATATACCTTACCAGTTTTCCTTAACAAAATGTTGTGAATTTCCAAGCAAGTAATGGTCAGCTCTAATGGTATCCCTCTAAGGTTACTTCCCCATACAGATTAACAGAGGCATTCTGTTCTGTTAATTATCCCACCTTTATCAGTTAAAAGATTTTTGTTGATTGGCCAAAAATACAAAATAATTGACCTTCAATTCATCAAAATTGTTTTTCCAAGCACATAGAATGCAAATGCTTTTCCAAAAGTTCATGGATCCTTAATATGAAATGAAGAAGATCCAGTATTGTGGAAAGGGGCAACTATTGATGAGCTACCATTTCAATAAAACTGCCATTCATTGAAAGGCAATTTGCTTTTGAGCAGCAATTTTTAATACATTAATGTACAGTACACTGCTTCACAAAATTATTTAGAGAAATACATATAAAGTACTATATGTAAAACAAGCTTCATGAAAAAGTAAATACAACCAATACAGCTCCACAACATTTTCTGTGTAAATTGCACACTGGCATTTTTTTTACATTGAGATTTCTGCCATATATGGTCATACAATTAATGGACTAAAATGTAGCTGTGTATTGACTCCCACTTGACATTTGATCATTCTAAATCTGCTAACCTGTGGAGATTTAATTACTTATGTTTCTTAATCTCAGATCACTGTATTGCTAACTTATCTGGTTGCAGTGTCACTGAAGCTTATTTTGTATCATCTTTCTTCCTCCATGTTATAAAATGATGGCAGTTCCCACACAAAAGTATACCATGCTTCAGACGGTGCTTAATATAACACAAACAAAAAAGAATGTGCAGTGAATCGATTCTTTTCTTAATAAAACTGTCTGCAGAAACTCATCTCAATCATTATTATATTCCAGTTGTCAGTGTACACATTATGAAAAGTGTGTGTGTGTGTGTGTGTGTGTGTGTGTGTGTGTGTGTGTGTGTGTGTGTCTGTGAAAATGTGTGTATGTGCATGTTAGCTTTTCAAATGTTCAGAATATCATATTTTATGCTGAGACATGCAATTGAATAGTCAGATTATCTCAGTGTGAGGTCATTGGTTTGTATGGGATGGTGTAGTGTGTGGATTGGGAATTTGCCCTTTTCTCCACTGTTGTGCAGTTTTGGAGTTGGTATATACAAGTAGATAGGGGTGCGGGGAGAATGTTTTGAGTTTTGATCATTTTAGACTGATTTTTTTTGTGTGGGACTTGAGTGTTCAATTATGTGTATGGCACACACACAGATGTATATGTGTACATATATATATATATATATATATATATATATATATATATATATATATATATATATATATATATCCAGCTATGTTAATGTTTTGAAATAACACATAAAAAGCTATATTCAGTAATCTTGTAAACAAATGAATAACAAACATGCAACTGAAATATTCCACAATATAACTGTTGTAAAAACACAGATACTGTGAAAGCACAGCCATTGCATTACCGTTAACCTCAGTTCTCAGAAGAAAACATAATATTTGATAAGGATTTCTAAGATCACTTGATTAACTTAAGTATTTCTAGGGAGGAGTACCACATTAGAATTCTCTGACACTATGAAAAATACACATTTAAGTAAGAATACATCATTATCAAAAAAGTATCCATTTGTATTTGGTTTACAATTGAATCAACATGATAATGAATATATGATTTGATTTACTTTTTGTTCAGTTTATGATAAATTACTTTAACAGTGAACTTAAATTACTCAGAATTTAAGAAGACTTACCATCTTATATTCTTTTTCTTTTGTGTATACTTTTTAGGTGCAGCTCATAAAATATAAACCAGATTAGTCCTTGTTTCTATAGCATTCAAGTTCTGTTTGCAATATATTGTTAACAGTATTATGTGCAATTGATTCATTTCATACATAATATCAGCTCTCCTTGTAAGTAATTTAAGTTAATGAATTAATCTATGCCATGTAGTAGTGGGCAGATACTAGAAAAGCATTCAATGTAAAAACTCACATATTTCCTGCATTTGGTTGAAAGATCTTGAAGGGCCACTCGGAGAGCACTACATTCTTGAATTATTCGTTCTCTGTGAAGATCGCTTGTGCATGAAGAGTCTGCTACTAATGCTGCTCCACTGATAATGCACTCGAGCTTCCTTTCCAGTGATAATTTAGTTGTTGTTTCACATAAAATAAAGGGTTCCAGAATTAGCTGTTGCTACAAATGAAATGAGAGTGAATTTATTATAATATAGAAATTGCTCAAGTTTACATTGTCTTCCCTGAACTAAGGCATTATTCTGTAAGGACAATGCCAATCTTATTTTACATGATGCACAGATGAATGTCTCATTTTTGTAAAATAATAAAAGCATGCAAGTAACAGTCTTTCTGTATGTATTTACAGCAGCAAGAAATATCTGCATAGACAATCAATACTGGGAAACTAAAAATAAACCTGAAGCAGAAAATTAGACAATTGGGATTCAATCATAAACTTATGGAAAAGATATATTTACAGAATTCTAACGTAATATAAACTGTCTAGATGTCATAGTATTTCTGGCAGTTCTATACCTCTTATTACAACACAAGTGCTATCAAGTAGCAACTGAAACATGTGTCCACAAAAATTTAAAATACACAGGAACAGGTGAAAGGTGCAGTACAAGAAAACTGTGTAAACTTGAAGAAAAAAACAAGTACGGAACCAACATGGATAGGCAAAAACTTTATCTATTGAACATAAAACAAAGTGATAAAAGTAGCCCTTTCACGATAATACTATCGCTTCTTCAGAATAAACATTAGTCTGAAGAAGTGATAGTGTCATCGTGAAAGCGCTATTTTTATCCCTTTCTTTTATGTTCGATAGATAGAGTTTTTGCCTAGCCGTGTTGGTTCGGTACTTGTTACTGAAACATGTATAAGCACATTTCAAGAAAGGCTCACATGCATACACAGACACACACACAAAGACATACAGGTAAATGTGCATGGTTGCTGTGTTTATATTTCCACGTACATCCTGAGAGAGGAAGAAACAGCAATAGACAGGCATGGAGAGGGGATAATGGAAAGAGAAGATGAGTGTTACATAGGCCTTTTGGCATATCCACATTCACTCACACACAAGTATATATAAAGATATATCTACTTATGCATTATATTAATATGTTCACATATAGCCAGAAATATACCATGTAAGAAACAGGAGAAGGTAGGCAGACAAGGAGACAGGATAGTTGAATAAGATGACAAGTGCTATATCGACCCTATTGTACATGTGTGCACATGCACAAGTACATGTATTTACACACACACACACACACACACACACACACACACACATACACACACACACACACACCCACATGCATAAAAACATTCCCATTCAAAAATAACAGTAAAATCAGACCAAAAAAATAAGGAAAGCTTCTGAGTTTAAATATTTTTATTAAATAAACTTTTAGGATAAGTCACTCAGCCCCAATGATATAAAGTAAAACCAGTTTGTCCTAGCCCAAGTGGTGACTTGCCTCTTTAGGGCACATTCAGTCTAGTAATGGGGATAATGAGCTGCAGGCTTATTTGTAGTTGTTGTTGTTAAAGTATGTGACGACAACTGTTAAAACGCAGGGACTGAGTGGTGGGTTATGCCACTAAACAACAGAAATTTAGTAGATATTGACATTACTTAATCTAAGTATTTCACTGTGGCTAGGAAAGAGACATTTTAAACCAAATGAATGTTTTTGAAATGAGCTATGGTAATTAAGTAACACCAGTTAGAAAGGTGTACCTCGCTACATTACAGGTTTATGCATTTACTTAATGCATAGTTAAGAAAAATAGGTTTACGTGTATTCAAGCCCTGCATGTGGGTATGTGTGTGCCATTAAAGCTTTTTCCATTGTATGAATTCAATGCATCTATAGATGTGGTCTAAAGCCTGTCAAAGTTATAGAAATAATTAAGTCAGCATGTTGAACTCAATATGGCGATGCCAAAAAAGTTAAATGTTTTATTTTGAGAAACAGGTATAACTGTATAAGAGAGAACAAATGTTCTACATTAATGATTAATATTATTATGTGTGCATGTGTGGGGGAGTAGACTACCATAAGAAAAACAAATTACCTGTTAACAAGTGCCATTGTAGACAGTCTACATTCACAAAACTATTTAAATCTTTTCAATGGATTTTTCTTTTAGAATCTAAAACAAACAACAATAACAACAAAAAAATCACATTCACTAAGTAAATAAAAATGCTCAGATCGGTCTAGATTGTGCTGAGATATTCTAGTTCTATTTACAGCAATCTTTTTGTTTCAGCTGCAGACCTCTAACAAGGAAATATAAAATGAGTAGTCTATATTAACCCAAAGAGTGGCTGTGCAAGAATTCCATGATAAGTTTACTGGAATTAATTTCTATGATCTGAAGCTAGCAACTGATTGAATTGCACAGAGAAAGACAAAAAAGTAATTTGAGTTGTATGATTTTTGACTATATACTAGGTTTCACAAATCGACTGTAATTTGATAAAGATGTTTCAAAGAGTAGAGAAATACTGGGGAAAAAATAGAACCCAAGTAATCTAGCTGACACTGAAAGGCTAAGTTGTTGTTGTTTGTCTTTCGGCTTTTTCCCGATAAGGGGTTGCCACAGCGGAACTCCGGTCCTCTAATGATTGGCAGTAGATTTTTTTTATGAAATGCCGAGGTGCCAGCTCGACACTCAACCTTCAACGAAGGCATGCCCATTTACGCACGCATGTCTTTTGAACGCTACCCAACCGCGGAGAGGACATGCAAACTCCACACAGAAGGCTCTCCCAAGCTAAGCCGAGAATCGAATGGGATAACCTCTTGCTGTGAGGTAACAATGAAGAGAAAAAAATACACAAATGAATCTATGGACTGTTAAGTAGTAGAATTTAGAATTAATTTTAACTTTTCCAGCTTCACTGCAACACTGTGCATGTATGACATTAAAGTGTTGTACAGCTGATTTTGATATCTTTCTGACTAAACCAGACATACAATGAAAAGAAATCAACTTTAGTCAGCCCAAACATACATGGGTTAAAGAAATCTATAATTTTGTACTGAGCTCATTTCATTCAGTGCATGACCAACATGGTTGTAAAAATACTCAAAATTTAAATTTTAGCAGATTACAGAAGGGAGAAAATTAAAGAAGCAAACTGAATATATTCAGTACTGATATCAAATGTTTTGAAACATCATTCGCAAGTGCAACATCAGTATTTCATTGGGATAAACTTAAAAGCATTTGACTTTCAGTCAAAGCAGACAACAAGAAAACAAATTTCCATGTTTTTAAAAGAGGACATTTGTACTATGGCAGGTGCTGCTGAGTTAAAATAGCAGACTGTACAAAAACAAATATTGAACTATAAGCCTCCCAACCCATGCCTAGGTTAAGAATGGGCCATATGTCTCAGAAAGAGTACTGAATTCTTAGATTCCCCTAAGGGAGGTTAGGGATACTGCAATGCATCTGTTTAATGGGAGACAGGGTATTTATCATGGCATCCCTTGTGAACTAAGTGGTTCCACCTTCAAATACGACCATTACTTGACAGAATCACTGAAGCATGTATGGAGATCAGCAGGACTTAAATAGAAAAAAAAAACTGCTCGAATGATGGTTTAGAATGGCAGATGTTCTCATGGGACATACAGAATGACTGAACATCGGTTTTACTTCACACAGGTGAGGAACAGACTGATACGCGGCAGTTACCTGAAACAAAAATTGTCAAAAATGTGATTTAAAATAAAACAGAGTAGAAGAGGAAGGCTACTGCTACCACAGCCCCTGAAGACCTATAAATTTCTAAATTTATTTATCATATATTTGACAGACAGTTAAGCTGAGTTGTTCAAGACCCTTTTCTTCCATGAACCAGAAAACTGGCACAATAAGAAGCAAATGCAAGATAAATTAATTCTGTATTCCCAATGGCCAAATATTGTCTGAAAGAATTTCAGTGTTTAACAGCGGTGAACTTCTTTAGTTTACATGGATGGAAGGCATTGTATGATTTTAGACAAGTTCCAAAGTCAAGAAAAGTGCACTAATGTGTAATAAAAGCTGAATCATTGTCTAAACTTTCCTGTATTATGTTGTATAGATATAAACAATTCTGAGGGTAAAAACAAAAATATTGTATATTAGGAAACATTCTGCAAAGGCTAATTAATGTATACTAAACAGAAATCACTAATATGTGTGCTAAATTAACTGCCTCATGTACACTGACAACCCTCTCCTCTTACCTCCTAACACTCAGACTTGTGAGAGATGCACTTATATATCCAACCTGGAAGCCACGCACTCTCCAGCCAAGACCGGAATAGCTGGTCAAGAGGAGAAGGTCAACACTTACAGCACGCCACATGGAACACATAGCCCTCCAGAACACACACCAGCACTGCCTTTACATTCACACTGAGTAGTTTGCTCAGGGATACCATTTTTATATTGGTCTTGTTGGAGGACAGTATACTAAAGGTAGTCTTTTGGAAACAGATTTGGGGGTGAACAGTAGTAGTTTAGTTTGTTTGGATTCAAAAGAAGTTGATAGTTGCCAATCCAAGCATCTAAGGAAGAGAATAATTTCTAGGTGAATGTCTGGAACACAGGTAGTGCCCAAGAAGAAGATATTAGAGTGGAGTCATCGGTGGTTTGTACTATGGTGGCCTATTTGGCTGCTGTGTTTAGGTTGTTGATAAATAATTTAAACAGCAGTGGTCCTAGGATGGAGCCTTGTGGGACTCCGATGGATATAAAAAGGAAAGGAAAGAGGAGAAATCAGCATGAGATTTCACTGTTTGGGACATAATAGTGAGGTAACTAAAAAAACAGTTAAGTGAGGAGGATGATAGCCTATAGCAAGAGAGTTTAGTTTATTGATACAAAAGATGGTTAAGCGCTTTCCACAGTCCACTACTGTCTTCATCAGAACAACATCTAACAAAAGCAAATACCTTATATACAAGCTTGAAAACCACCCAAATCAACAATTAATCAATTATATAATCAACATTTACATAATTTGAAATTTTAAAGCTATACCTAACATTTCACTACATAATATTACATCAAGCGTTCCTTAAGTATCTTAAACTAAAACGACAGACATTACATGTTTATTATATATAAACTATTCTAAAATAATAAAACTGTGTTGAAAAGTAACACCTATCTATCACTTGTGACAAATTTAAAATGATATTTTTTGTACATAATGAAAAAATATATATATAATAAAATAAACTTGTGCATTAACATTGTGTTGGCAATTATCAATGCAATTCATATATATACACACATAAGATTCATAAAACTGGGACAAATAAATGTACAAGTACTGCACTGCAGTACACATAACCAGAACATGTGAATGAGTTGATATTGTATATATTGCAAATTGCACTAAATTACACCTTGACTAAGGGTTTAGTGGGAATCATCTCATTGAGCCCCGGGGGGGGGTGGCTGCATCCAACCTAATCTGCCACCTAATCTCCTTCTCACCCACGACCGCCTTGATATTACCACCTCGTGGGTTGGGGATAACCACATCCAATATTGCAAATTTAAACATCTTGCATTTGGGGCTATTAATGAGATGCCTCGACAGAGCGTTGTTAGCATCACACTTCCTAATACAGTATGTGTGATCATAAATTCTGTTTTTCAAACAACGATCCGTTTTCCCTACATAGAAACTCGTGCATGTTTGGCACACACCTAAGTACACTATATGCTTAGTCAGGCAGTTGCCACCGGCAAACCAAATCTTGCTTTTCAAGCAATTTTTGAGGACTATACTGGATGAATCCAGTATATATTGGCAAAAATTACATTGGCCACATTTTTTAGTTCTAGTTCTCTGAGCCTTGCCACTTTGTTGATGTTTGGATTTAATTTCAATAATCCTTTTAATATTATTACCAGCTTTGAAAACAAAGTGTGGTCTATCAGTAAGCTTATTTTTTATAGACTGATCACTAGTCAATATATTCCAGTTTGCTGAAATTATATTCTTCACTTCGCTGGAATGTTTGCCATATTTAATAATACATGCCTTTTTATATTCACTGGCTCGTACCAGCTGGTCAGTCATATTGGTCATGTCATTGCCCTGTGGTGTTTTGTCAATACCTACCCCTAACAGGGGTTTGTATTTCTTTCCCCATTCATTACTGACATAAAGAATGATATCTTTA
The DNA here is from genome assembly GCF_019279795.1 of Protopterus annectens. Classification (NCBI taxonomy): domain Eukaryota; kingdom Metazoa; phylum Chordata; order Ceratodontiformes; family Protopteridae; genus Protopterus; species Protopterus annectens. Next base: position 630,279,644 of record NC_056748.1, on the reverse strand, counting down.
ATCATCTTAAGAGGATATCCCTTATCAATGAATAACTGCCCTATATAGTCCAATTCGCATAGCATGACGTTTTTATCAGTCGTCATACGAGCAGCCCGGATGCACTGTCCCTTGACAATGCCCCTTTTGGTGCTGTATGTGTGCGCACTATTGTAATGGAGATACCCGTTACTGAACGTATGTTTCCTATGGATACGAGATTGAAACTCATCATTTTTACTATAAACATAGACATCTAGATAATTGATGCCACTACGGTCATATTGGTGAGTAAATATGAGATACTCTGTGGTGTTATTAATGAATAACATGAAATCTAATAACACCTGTTCCTCACCCTCCCATAGAATAAAAATATCATCCAGGTATCTGACATATCTCTTGATGTGAGACATCCATGCCGAATGCAATATATATTCTGTCTCCCAATCCAACAACACCAGATTGGCATACATAGGGGCACAAGCAGTGCCCATGGCTACCCCAGTAGTCTGCCGATAATGCTCACCCTCAAAATAGATGTAATTATAGTCCAAAACAATGGCCATGAGTTTTAGTTTAAGATACTTAAGGAACGCTTGATGTAATATTATGTAGTGAAATGTTAGGTATAGCTTTAAAATTTCAAATTATGTAAATGTTGATTATATAATTGATTAATTGTTGATTTGGGCGGTTTTCAAGCTTGTATATAAGGTATTTGCTTTTGTTAGATGTTGTTCTGATGAAGACAGTAGTGGACTGTGGAAAGCGCTTAACCATCTTTTGTATCAATAAATTTTACTACTCGAGCATTGAGTCCGGTTTCCTGGTGTCGTTTTGCTGTTCCAGCTAGTTTTCCTGTTTGTTGACCACTGGGATCACTTCTTTCAAGAGAGTTTAGTTAAGAGAATTTTAGGATTGATTAAGTTAAATACCTTGGATATATCCAGAAATAAGGATGAGGTTAGAATACCTGATTTTCTGTTGTGATTTATTATATCTGGTTGTACTGTGATTGGGTCTAAAACCATGCTGCAAGGCAGAGAGGAGGTTATGACAAGTAATACATGTAGTATGTTGAGAGTGAATACATCTTTCCAAGATTTTGTATGAGAAGGGTGATTGATCTATAGTTTTTGAGCTCAGTTAATGAGACACCTTTATGGAGTGGTATTACATAGGATAGGACGTTTTCCATAAAGTGGGGACATAATGTTCTTGGCTAGAGCAGTTTATTAGAACTGAGACAGGATACACAAGACTATCTGCAGTGAGTTTGAGATATTCACATGGAATTTGGTCAGGGCAGTAGTTATAGTCTTAAGGTTGTATAAGTTATTTTTTAATTGTAGATGGTGGCACTACAGTGTTTATGAAGGTCTGCTGTGGCTTCATTGACTGTGGGAGAGTGGTTGGATTTGTAGAAACTTTCTTTTGGAGGAGGTATGTTATGGTATTGATAAACTGTGAGTGATACTGTGAAGCAATGCTTTGGGAGTTATTGGAAGGGGATAGGATGGGGTTGATTTTCCAGGATAGAACAATGTATTTATGGATTGCTTGGTGATACATTTTGCGTGTTATACTGGGCTTTTTTTGTCCTGTCTTATGCATTGTTTGTCATGATTTTTTAATTGCCTATATTATCATAGGGAAGTGTAAGACTTGGTTTGTAGCAATAACTTCCGTGACTTTATCTCTAAGTTGCATGAGTTGCTTTTGTTTTTTCCAAGTTAACCAATGGGTTGGTTGTTTTTAACTCTTTTAGTACTCAATGCTGCCTGCTTTGCCAGGATATCTATCTGTCTGTCTGTCTATCTATCTATCTATCTATCTATCTATCCTTTGTTTACTGGGTTAGTCACACTAGGCAATTAGCCTCTTTTCAGGGGATACCCAAGGTGGTATTTATACTATTAAGGGAAATGTTGCCAGGGCACTGGGGAACTTTCCCTACTCTTGGTAGTAGGGTGAAGCATTTGTGTGTAACACAAATGGCTTCCTGTTCCTGTTCCAGGCATAGAGGTGGCCTGGAGAAACAGGGAGAAAACATGTCTGATTTAGCTTGTGCTGAATCTGGAATGAAAGCTGCTGCACAGCAGTTTTTATTTTTCTGATGATGTGGGTGCAGAAAAATCAGTGGCCTTTGAGGAAAAAGGAGATTGTAGCTATAAAAGAGATGGATTCAGAGAAAAACTTGCAGAGGAGATTGAAGGAGAGAATGTTACCTATGAAAAATGCATAATTGCAACCATCCAAGGGGTGGGGTGGGTTGTGGGATGATTATTTGGGAGAAATGATCGATCAAAGTGAGCCAAAAAGTGGAGCAGCAATTTCATGGAGTGGCATCATGGGAAAAAATAGAAGAAGAGACTGTGCCAGAAATAGTTCCAGAGACAAAAATGTATGCGCAAACTGTTGGAGAAGGAACCAAGAAGAAAGAAGAAACAAAATAAACAAAAAAGAAGCATACAGTATGTGTGAACAGTAAAAACGAAGAAAGTCTGGACAGGTATGAGGTCTGGGACCCTGTCATAGCAGCTCTAGGCATCGAAGCAAAAGAGGTAAGAGCATTTATTTTAATTAATAAAGAAACATTTTGTGACTCGATATTTGAGACTGGGCAGGGGGCGGCCACGGTGGTGCAGTGGTTAGCATTGCCGCCTCACAGCAAGAGGTTCTCCGGTTTGATCCTCGGCTGGGGTGCCTTCTGTGCGGAGTCTGCATGTCCTCCCTGTGGTTGCGTGGGTTTCCTCCGGGTGCTCCGGTTTCCTCCCACATCCCAAAGACATGCTGCAGGTGGATTGAACACTCTAAATTGGCCCTAGGTGTGCGTGTGTGTGTGTGCCTTCTGTGGAAGGTTGGGTGCCGGGCTGGCAACTCGACACTGTAAAACTCTACTGCCAATCAATGTGCGGACATGGTGATCCGCTGTGGCGACCCCTAACCGGGATAAAGCCGAAAGAAGAAGAAGAAGAAGATGAACAAAAGAAAAATATTGTTTCATGGTCAAAATATATGTTGCAAGGTTTTTACAAAAAAAAAAAAAAAGAATAATGATGCAGTTTAGAACTGAAGTTGAAGCAACAGAACTGAATGAACACCAGCTAATTACATGTAAAGAAGTAATGGACACTACAAAAATGTATGATGAAAGAGGACTATGGACTGGGGGATGGGAATGCAGACTAATGCTGAAAGTGGAAAATGATAATGTTATACATGTACCTAGTATTATTAATGTTCATGTTAATAGGGTGGTTGTGAAATACAGAGTTCACCCAAAGACTTGTTATTTTTGTGGAAAAAATCAATGACTGTGATAAAAAATATGTTATCTATGTGATAAAATGGGGCATAATGCAAAAAAATATGAGTTAAAGTGCAAAAAATGTGACAATACTGGTCATTCATGGCTAGAATAAAAAATGAATGTACAAGAAATTGAAAAGAAAATGAGGTTATACAGGAGAAAGAGATAGAAGAATGTGTTATACAAGAAAATGTACAAAATGATGTGACTGATAAAGAGGTTACAAATAAAGTTAAAGAAAGTAACAAGGAAGAAGAAACAGAAGAAACAGGTAAGAAAGAAGCTGACTGGCACACAGTAATAAATAAAAGGAATGTGATAGGGAAAAAAAGTTAAAGAAAGGAAAACAAAATTAAAAAAAATATAATGCCTAGAGAAAATAAGAAAGGACAGGGTTAAACATTTTATTATACTAACTGTTCTTAAAAGCTGAAAATATTAGCTTTAAATGTGAACAGTATAACACATTTTAATTAGAGAACAGGTATATTACAATGGTGGGGTCTATATTAGATCATCAAAATGGCAGAATTTCGAATGATCTAATATTGAACCCAATATCATGAATGCTGAAAACAGTGAAATTGCACAAAACCAAATTCTTTCCTAGGGAAAGAATTTGGTTGGCCATTGTTGTGGTCTTGCTGTTTTCAGCGATGCAGTAGAAAGTTACGGGTTGGGATAAGGTAAGTGTGTGATTGTGCGGATGTTTGGGTTAGGGCATGGGATGCATGAGTTAGAGTTAGGGCGCGGGTCAGGTAAGTGTGCGATTGTGACAGAATTTGGGGTTGGGGCAGGTTAAGTGAGTTAGGGTTAGGGTGCGGATGAGGTGAGTGTGCGATAGTGAGAATTTGGGGTTAGGGGTGGGTTAAGTGAATTAGGGTTAGGGTAAGGGTGAGGTGAGTGTGCGATAGTGATGGACCTTAGGGTTAGGGTCTGGGTTAAGGTAAGTGGATAGATAGTAGTGTATGTGCAGTGTAGTGTAGGGTTAGATGCAACTTTTAAATGTATGTGTGTGGATTGTTGATTTTTAGTGTGCTTGTGGTGTGTGTGTGTGTGTGTGTGTGTGTGTGTGTGTGTGTGTGTGTGTGTGTGTGTGTGTGTGTGTGCATGCGTGGTGTGCGTGTGTGTGTGCGCGTGTGTGTGTGTGTGTGTGTGTGTGTGTGTGCGCGTGTGCGTGTGTGTGTGTGTGTTACTCGGAACAGCAAATTTTTTCCCTGGGAAAAAAGTAGCTGTTTTGAGGCTTCGATATTGTTACGGTTCGGGTTTTGCAGTTCGACATTACAGCATTTGATAATCAGTCATTTCGATGATCTGATATAAACCCACAGTGGTGTGCTGCAGTAGATGCATATATTATTGGTTTAAAAGATATCAGATTATTAGCAGAGGAGGAATGAACATAGACTGAAAAACTTTGGAATGATGCGGTAGTTTTGAACATGGGGAAAGAAACATACTCAGGCATATGTACATTATGTTAAGAAAGCTTTAAAATATTAAATGTAACCATAGTGGAATTAGAATGAATTACAGTAATAGAATTGAGATGGAAAAATATGTGCATAGAATTATAGATTTATATATATATATATATATATATATATATATATATATATATATATATATATATATATATATATATATAAGAAAAAAGAGAGAAATGATGTTTAAAAATATTCTTGAATATGTTTGTGTAAACATGGACATTATAGATGTGGGTGATTTTAATTGTAATTTATGAAAAAAATAAGAGCAATTGTGATGTTAAAATGGTTAAAGCAATTATGAGAAGTGGAAACTTAAGTGCATGTGGGAATAAGCACTGGACCTACAAAAAGGAATGAAATTAAGACAGAAATCGGTTATTTTTTAATATCTGAGAGTTTAAAAGTTAAAAAAAGGAATTAACTATGCTGGATTTTCAGATCATGCAGCAATATAGCTTAAAGTACAGGAAAATAAAGAATGTATAAGAATAAGAAAAAGAATAAAGGGAATCAATGAAAAGGAATTAGATTTAGAAGAAAGAAAAGAACTTAAGGAATTATGGAAAAATCATATGGATCTGATAGCGTTTTATGATAATTGGACTGTTTGGTGGCTTAATTTTAAAGAGAAATATAAAAACATATAAAAAGGTGCTTTTATGCATGCATAAGAAAGAAAAGAAAAAGAGAGATACAAGATATTAAGTCAAAAAAACTTTCAGGGACTTAAGAAGAAAATGTCCTTTTATCCAATAGAAAGAGAAATATATAAAATTAATCATATTAAAATTAACAGCTTGTTATATAAATAAAAATATTGTTTATAAGGAAAGAAAGAACAGATAACATCATATTTGAGTAAAATAATAAAAGAAGGATAAATAATAGGCAAATTAAAAAATAAGGAAGGTAAGGAAATAAGACAGCAAGAAGGAATATACAAAATAATTAAAGAATATTTATTGGAATTATTTGTTAAAAGAGAAGAAAACAGAACAAATTTATAAAGGTGAAAAATTAAATAATATAATTCAATATGGTATGTATAAAGAAATGAAGGAGTGGCAAAAAATAAGTTTTATAGAAGTTATGAATGAATGGTTAAAAACTGTAATTAAAGAGAAAGTGATATGTACAAGAGCTATAAATGTTGTATATAGAAAGGAAATAAAGAGAAGGTAAAATATTGGAGACCTATAACACTGAATAATTCAGATTATGCATTTTTATGAGAATAATAACAAAAGGTTACAAAAAATGGATAGAATATATGACCAAAATGTTTTTGTAAGAAAAGGAAAAGAAAGTCAAGAGTTATTATGGATAATTAGAGAAATAATTGATGATATCAAAAATAAAAATGTAGAAGTAAAGATTGTGATAGTGTATATGAGTAAAGCTCATGATAATATTCAATATAAATAATTATGGGGAATTTTGCAGTCATATAATACAAGCAAAAAATATTACAAGTAATAAAATCTGTTTATGAAAGAAACTACATGAAACTAAATGTAAACTGATTGGGGAAGAAATAAAAATAGAATGTGGAATAATGTAGGGCTGCTCAGCTAGTAGTGTAATTTTATTATTAGTTATGAATGTAATAGAGAAGGAAATTAATAAAATGTCAACTAGCAATGAATACAACATGATGAAGGAAGTAAAATTGCCAATAATGAATAATTATATGGATGATATTGTATTAATTGTTAAAAAATAAAGTATGGATGTAAGAAGTAAATGAAAAATTAAGTATGAATTTAAAAAAATGGTTTAAGTATAAAGAGAAAGTAATGGATTTGGCTTTGCAGGTATGATAGGAGGTACTGAGTTCAATGAAAAATATATAGATATATTATGAATAATATTTGGAAGGAAAAAAATACAGACAACAACAGTGGGATAATGTACTCAAAGACGTAAAGGATATGACTATTTTTTTTTAAATCATACAGATTTTCATTTAGAAAAAAAGCATATTTGTTGAACACCATGGTAATAGGAATATTTGTTTATGTTCTACCATCTTAATGATTCCTATTAAGTATGAAAAGAAGCTAATGATTATATTTTCTTTTATATGGGGATGTAGGCTGAATTCAGTCAAGAGAGGGATTCTATATATGAAAGAAGAGCAAGGACGCTTGGGTTTAATAAACCTAATAGTACATGCAGCATCTTTAATTTTATACAGGGTATTAAAAGGAATTATGAAGGAAAATAAAGATTTGATAGACATGATACTATATTATAAATACAAAGAATTGTGGGAATGAATGGAATACAAAGAATTGTGGGAATGAATTGAAGTTTAAAAAGAAGGAAAAGCATTGTGAATGAAGAAATAAAAGAATTAAAACAAAATTGCAATATAGAAAATAAAAATGAATATATGTGAGAAAAGTAGAAAGGAATGGAACTTAAATATTATGAAAGCATTTTATTGCATTGATCGATAGAAAGATTAAGAAATTGATACAAAAAAAGCCATAATGGTGAGACGTTTTAACTACAAAGAAATTAAAGAATATAATGATTTTTTATGAAGATTGTCTATTATAAAATTGTCGATTAAGGCAAGTATGCTATTTAAGAAAAGCAAGATAGAATATGTAATAAATGTATAGAGTTTGAGACTACTGAGCATGTATTTTTAAAATGAGAAAAAGTTAATAATTTGTGAAAATAAATATGTAAACATAATAGGGTGAAATGTTTGTTAAAAGTTTACCAAATGAATATGGACATAATAGAATTGGGTTATTATGGTGCACAAAAATAGGAAAAAGTTAAGAAAATGGCCAGAGCAATATTGTATGTTTCATAGACTATATGGAATGAAAGACTAAATAAAATTTAATACAATTCAAAATGGCTTAGACAAAGGTACTGGAGAAAATAATGTTTTGGATGTCGATAAAAGAGTGGGGGGTACTTAAATTGAAGTTTATAATGTGTGGAGATTTTGTAAATAGATGTAAATAATGTAAATATGTAAATAATGTGTAATGTATATATCAATAAAAAAAATACTTGTCATTGTTGTAAGACCCATTTTGGAGGATAATTTCCTGTTTCTATTCCAGGAACAGAGGCAGCCCAGAGAAACAGGGAGGCAGATGAAGAGAGAAGGAGATGATGGAGTGATGAAAGAAGTGAAGGAGAAAGCAAATATCAAGGTGTGAGAACTTGTGCAGGACTCTGAGAAAATTCTTCAAAGAAAACTGTTTCATGGAGATGATTCAGCAAATGATGATTGTATAATTACAACCTTCCAGTTGGGAAGGTTGCTGGATAATTTGCTTAAAAAAATGGTGGTGCAGAGTAAGCCAGACAATGAAGGAAATGAAAGATAAGAAAAATTAGATGAGAAAAAATAATAAAGAGGGCATATATAAAGGTTCTGAAATAAGTAATGAAGAAGACAGACTATGAGGTAGTTAAATGAAAAAAAAAAAATTCCATTGGTAAAATGGTAAAAGACAGAAAAAGAAAATGTAAAGGGATAAGTACAAAACCAATAAAAAAAGAAAGAAAATGGATGAAAAAGAATACCATTCCTTTCTACTTTTCTCACATATATTCATTTTTATTTTCCATAATACAATTTTGTTTTAATTCTTTTATTTCTTCATTCACAATGATTTTCCTTCTTTTTAAACTTCCATTCATTCCCACAATTCTTTGGTCTCACACAGAGTTTCCAGTGGAATTGAGTGTTCACCAGGTTTCAGTTCTGAGCCCACTGCTGTTCATACTGGTGATGGACTACATCAGGAAACAAGTTGGAGGGGGCAGATCACAAAGATGTGCATGATGATGATATGGCATTACAGGCAGACTCTGAGCAAGAACTTCAGCAAAGTATAAGGGAATGGAATGCAAAGATGAAGGCACATGGGATAAAACTAAATAAAGATAAGACAGTGGTAACAGCAGCAAACTGGAGAAATGTGAAGAAGCTGAGAATTGAGAGAGAAGGTAAGATAGTGGAGCAGGTTAATAGCATCAAGTATCTGGGAGGGGTGGTTAAGGAGAAGGGAAGTCTGAACGAAGAGATCAAAGCTAGAATCTGAGGGACTTCAACCAACTAGAATAGAGTCTCATGTGTAGTGAATGACATAAGAATGCCAAAGAAGCTGAAAAGTAAAGTGTACAATTCAGTGGTGTGACCAGTACCAGTGTATGGTACAGAAATCTGAGCAGTAAAAGCAGAGCAGATGAGGAATCTAGAGATGATAAAAATGAAATGTCTGAGAAGGGTGGTAGGATGCACACTGTGGGATAGATGAAAAAATGCAGACACATGAGCATAAGCCAAAGTACATCCTTGCAGAAAAGATCAAAGAGAGCATTTTACAGTGGTTTGGACATGTGTAGAAAAGCAGAAGACAATCTAGTGAAGAAGATTTGGCACAGGCAGGAAGAAGGCAAGAGGAAATGAGGACATCCAGTAAAGAGGTGGATGGATTGTGTGAGAACATATGTGACAGTCACTGTGGTATTGAATCAAGAGAGATGGGGTCAGTTAACACAATACCCTGACCCCAAGTAAGAAAATGGGAAAAAGTGGTTGATGATGATTTTGAGAAATTGTGGATGATATTATGAAAAGAAAAGAAGTGAAAGTCATAATAGGAGACATTAGTAAGGCATTTGACACAATTGGACATGGAATCATATGGGTAATAATGAAAGAATATAATAGTGAGAAAGTTAAGAATTATATATGTCAGAGTATAGTAATAATAAACATGCCAAATGGGGCATTGTACCCTATAATGGGTATGTTGAGGGATGGGTAGAGAGGAACGATGACCTCTTTTTTCCTGGAGGTGAACCCCTTTGTGATGAGGTGAGCCACATAGAAGGATTTCCTGACTAATGTGGAGATGTGATTATCAAAGGAGAGTCTACTGTCTACCTGTATCCCAAGGCTCTTATCACACTTTTGGTGTTTAGTAGGCTACCGCCTATGTGATAATTCATGGGTAAAGTGTTTTTCGTAAAGGGGATGACAATGCACTTCTTGGCATTGAGGGTGAGGCCATGACTTTGACACCAAGCTTCAGTCTCAGTGAGGTCCCTTTGCAGAATGTCCACATCATTAGACAATTCTATTATGGCACCTAGTTTGCAGTCATCTGCAAACATCATTAGCCAAAGACCTGCTGTATTCGCCTAGAGTTCTGAGGAGTAGATGCCAAACAGGAGAGGACCCAGGACTGAGCCCTGTGGTACTCCACTTGTCAATGGTCTGAAGTTGTATTTGGAGTCAGCTACTTTCACTGTGTGGATTCTGTCAGTGAGCCAGTTGGCCACCCATCTTGTGAAATAGGGATGTATGCCCAGTTTAGTGAGTTTATCTATAATTCCAGAGTGTGGGATGGTGTCAAAAGCCTTGGTGAGGTCAAGATAGGCTGTGTACACCACCTTACCCTCATCCACGGTTCTGGTGACTGCTTCAAAGAACTCAGTCAGGTTTAGGAGACATGACCTACCTTTTACAAACCCATACTGAGTGGGGTCCAGAGTTTGGAAGTTACTGATGTCCTTGTTTATAAGTTCCAAGATAATACATTCCATGGCCTTGCAGCCCATGCATGTCAGGCTAATGGGGCGGTAGTTCACAGGTTCCATGGTGGTGCCCCCTTTGTGAAGTGGGATAACTGTCACTGTGTGCCATTCAGTAGGGACAAAGCCTGAAGTGAGGTTATGATTGAACATGGTACATAGGTGGGGTGACAGTTCGTTATGTAGTATGTGCAGAATGCAGCCTGGGATGTTGTCAAGTCCCATGGATGCTGTGTTCTTGGCTTTGGAGAGTGCGGGCTTTACTTGTGCAGCCATGACTACAGGGGCTTTGCATTCTTCCGGTATAGTGATGGGCCCTTTAGGGGGTGAGGGGGGTGAAGTTTGCACTGAAACTATCTGCCAGGATGTTGGCAATATCAGTTGGTTCTGTATATCTGGTGCCATTGTGCTGTAGCTCAGAGCAGATCTGAGTGTCACCACTAAGATCCTTGACATAGGTGTAGAATGCTTTGTGGTTGTCTAGAATCAGTGGAGATTACATTTTCATAACTAGCTTTGGAGGATTTTATGAGGGATCTTATCTTCTTACTGAGGCTGACCAGGGAGTTCCTGCAATCAGAGGATTTTACTCTTTTTTGCAACAGCTTCTTCCTTCTGTTGTAGAGTTTGTTTATGGCAGGGGACCACCAAATTGGATTCCTTTTTTAGGAGGATAGCATCTTGGTTCTGTTGGGGATGGCATGATCCATGCACTCATGTATGTGCTTATATAGTGCTTTTGTATAGGATTCAGCAGTCATACCTCTATTTTCTGTCTGTATGGGTGTCGTGAAGCTTGTCACTTCTGTCTTAAGAAGCATGAAGTTGGCTTTGGAGAAGATTTTTATGGTGGTTTCCTTAATGGGGGTGGGGGTGGGATACTGATATCTAGGGTGATTAGCTTGTGGTCAGATCTGACCAGCGAGGAGTTGACCTCTGGCGTGGAACAATGGTTGCCCATATTGGTAATGACCATGTCCAGGATATTGCTGCCCCTGGTGGGGGTATAGACAAGCTAATTCAGGGCATTGGAGTTTATGAATTCCAGATCGTGTAGAGCAAATGAGTTAGTACATGAGTAGTTTTCCCAGTTGATGATGGGGTAGTTAAAATCGCCCATTATTAGGGTATTTGGCTGTACCTTATTATTACCCAGTATTTCAAGAAATGTGGAGTAGGCATCCTGGGGCATGGTGGGGGATCTATAACAAGCTACAACCTGGATTGCAGTCTTGCCCCAGTGTTAGTTGCACTTGGATAATTTTGGATGCATTATGTTGAGCAACTAGCCTGGAGGTGTGGATATCTTTAATGAATATGGACACGCCTCCTCCTTTAGTGTTTCAATCAAGGTTAGGTGGCTGAAAGGTGTGGTATGGGTTATAGCCTGGTAATGCAAGGGTGCTCACTGGAGCCTTGAACTAGGTCTCCGTCACTGCACAGATGTTGATGTTCTCCATTATAAGGAGTGCCTCGAATGAGTGCATTTTGAGGTTACACTTCTAGCAGTGAGTAGCATTACCCTCAGATTTTGCTTGCTTATACCTGCTACAGTAGTGAGTTTGTCATTTGAACCTTGCCAAAAAAAGTCACTACAGGGGTGGCAACAGCCTTAGCCAATATCTGGAATCCCAGGGGCAACAGGTGCAGGCCACCTCTGGCAAAGCATCGTGGTCTGTCAATAATGTCGTCCCAGGCTGAAACTGGATCCCCTTAAAATGACACCAAAAGCTTAACCAATTGTTGACGTCAATCATTTTGTCCTTGTATTGAGGTATCATTCTCGGCGACCGCAGGATGCTACTCAGGGCTAGGGTCATACCTGTCTGGGCTACATGATCCAAGAGCTCCTCCATGTCTCTTTTCATGTAGTCCAGGGAGGTATGTCTCAGGTCTTCCACACCAACATAGACAATGACAGAGTCATATTTGTACTTGCTGTGGAGTGATCTGAGTGCTTGTGTTATGTGGTGGATCCTGGCACCTGACAGGCAGCTGACAGTAACTTTCTCCCTGTTTAGCCTGGTGAGTGGGACATCAGTGTGCCTGAATATAGAGTCACCTATGACTAGTGAGTTGGGTACGTTGTATTGCCTTATGGACTGACATTGAGTGGCACACTGATTTTGTAGGCTATTTGTCATTTTGGTAGTGTTCGGTGGTGGTGGTTGACAGCGTTTCAGCTTTGGAGGTCTCTGTTGTTTGGACAGATTTTTATTGAGAGCCTCCACGAATATAGGTGTGTGTTTTGTGTTACTATGTGTGAGTTTAGGTGGTGTAGGTTTTGATGGACTATGTGTTGAGTGTGGTGTGGTGCAGGTGTTTACCTTCTCCTCTTGACTGTCTAGTACAGTCTTGGCTGGAGGGAGTTTGGCTTCCAGTTTGGCTATATAATTGCATCTCTCTCAAGTTGTAGTGTTGGGTGGTAGGAGGAGAGGGTTGTCTGTGTACATGAGGCAATTGTTACACTGTCCCAAGATGCCCAGATTCATCAGATGGACAGGGGAAAATACCGTGAGCTGACCCTTAGTCATGCCTGGATAGGTGCTTATTAATTTAATTACTAAAAACTGTTTTCATCCTAACAAGTATGGAAAGTTGAGTGCTGCAGTAATTTGTAGATTTAGTGCTCGCAACGAGTTTTGAACAAGTAATGAGCACAAGGAAACAGTTTTGAGTGCTAAAACTAGACAACTGGCTAGTTCTAAGGGAAAATTAGAACAGCAGACTTTCTGGCACCAGGAATAGTTTAACCCAAGTTAAACACTGCTGGGCGGTGCACAAAACCCCGCAAACATAGGTTTTTAAAGAGAAAGATGAAAGGGATAGAAACAGCCTAAAATGGCCAGTAAAACTACATATTCTGAGCTGAAACCACTCCTCCAGTGACAGATATTATGTACTAGATAAATTGCCTGTAAAAGGAAATTTGCTATATAAAAAGAAAAGTGATAGAATATGTTTACGTTGTCAAGAAGAAGAAGAATCTACCAAACATGTGTTCCACTCACCCTCCCTATTTTTGGCTTGTAGTTTAAATTTGGTGGCTTTTGCAGTTGCCTGCCCCACTGTAGATATGATCTGGGACACTCCCCCAGTCCCGTCTCTTTACCACATTCTACCTAATAAACTCTTTATCCACTTGCTTTTAGTCCTTTTTAATTTAATTGCATTTTTTAAACTGTGTTTGGTTTAATATTGCTACATACTCAAGTTTGCTAGCTTGCAGTGCATGTGAATTGTTTTTACCACTGTTTTTGCTACTTTTCTGTAAAAAAAAACTGTAAGCCTGTTTCCTACCTTTCCTGTAACTAGTGTTCCAGATACAGATTTGCTGTATCCAGGACTGTATGTAAGCTTCTGAGCCCCCCCCCCCCCCGCCCAAGCCTTTTTGTGTTGGAGGGAAGCCTTCTAGCTTATCAGTGGGAGTGGTAAGCACTAGGTAACCTGTCTACCACAAAAGGAGTGGTTCTGGCCCAGAAATTGTAGTAATTGGCCACTTGGGCAATCTCTTCCATCTATCTCAACTTTCTGATTTGAAAGCCTGCATTTGCACTTGTTTCTGTCCTGTAACTCATCTAGTGCAGATACAGATTCTTAGTTTTAGCACTTAAATTTGCTTATTCGTGCTCAGAACTTGAAAGCACTAAATAAGCTACTAATTACTATAGCACTCAACCTTCCTCATTACCTAGAGGAAAATTGTTTTTGTACTTACTCTTCTAACTTGCTTAGAGAAAAAACAGCTCTTGTAGTCACTTTCTTCACATATCTAGAGGAAAATATTTTTTTATTCAGACATGTCCAAGGGTCAGCTCCCAGTGTTCTCTCCTGTCTATCTGATGAATCTGGGCATCTTGAGGCAATGTAGAAATTGCCTCATGTACACATACAACCTTTCCTCCTAACACCCAACACTACAACCTGTGAGACATGCACTTATCTAGCCAAACTGGAGGTAAAGTTCTCTCCAACCAAGACTGAACTTGACAGTCATGAGGAGAAGGTAAACATTTACACCACACCACACTCATCACATAGTCTCACTAAATCTACACCACCAAAATCCACACATAGTAACACAAAAACATTTGCGGAGTGTCTCAATAATAATCTATCTAAGCAACAGAGACCTCCAAAGCAGAAACGCAAGTAACCTCCATCCTCCAACACAACCCAAATGACATATAGCCCACAGACTCAGTGTGCCACTCAACCACAGCCAATAAGGCAAAACAACGTACCCAACACACTAGTCATAGGTTACTCTATAGTCAGGCACACTGATGTCCCACTCACCAGGCTAAACAAGGAGAAGGTCACTGTCAACTGCCTGTCGGCTGCCAGAATTTGCCACATAACTCACGCACTCAGGTCACTCTACAACAAGTACAAATATGACTCTGTCATTGTCCATGTTGGTGTGAATGACCTGAGACGTACCTCCCTGGACTACATGAAAACAGATATGGAAGAGCTCTCCAGTCTTGTACCTCAGGCAGATAAGACCCTAGCCCTGAGTAGCATTCTGCCATCACCCAGAATGATACTGCAGTACAAAGGCAAAATGATTGACTTCAACAATCGGCCAAGCATCTGGTGTCATTCTAAGGGGATCCAGTATCTGTCTGCTTGGGATGACATGGTCGACAGACCACGATGTTTTGCCACAGATGGTCTGTACCTGTCGGCCCCGGGATTCCAGATACTGGCTAAGGCTCTTGCTGCCCCCTATAGTGCTTTTTTTAGGCAAGGTTCAAATAACAAATTCACCACTGTAACAGGAAAAGGCAAGCAAAAACTGAGGGTAATGCTACTCAGTGCTAGAAGTCTAAATCTCAAAATGCACTGGCTCGAGGCACACCTAAAAATGGAAAACATCGATATCTGTGCAGTGATTGAGACCTGGTTCAAGGCTCCAGAGAGCACCCCTCCACTACCAGGCTACAACTCATACCACACTTTTCGGCCATGTAACCACCTGGACCGAAACACCAAAGGCAGAGGTGTGTCCATATTCATTAAGTTTATACACACCACCAGGCTAGTTTCTCAGCATAATGCATCCATGGTTATCCAAGTGCAACTAACTATGGGTAAAACTGCAATCCAAATTGTAGCTTGCTACAGATCCCGCATCAAGCCCTAGGATTCCCACTCCTCTTTTCCTGATGTACTGGAAAATATTAGGGTTCAAAGAAACACCCTAATAATGGGTGACTTCAACTACCCCACCATAAACTGGGAAAACTACTTGTGTACCAACTCCTTAGGTCAACGCTTTCTGGAATTCATAAACTCCAATGCCCTGGATCAACTTATCCACACCCCCACCAAGGGCAACAATATCCTAGACCTAGTCATTACCAACATGAGTGACCAGTGTTCCACACCTGAAGTCAACTCCTCATTGGTCCAATCAGATCATAAGCTAATCACCCTTGATATCCACATCTTGCCCCCACCCCCCCATTAAGGAAACCACAGTAAAACATTTCTCCAAAGCCAACTTCATGCTTCTTAAGACAGAAGTGGTGAACTTCATGACACCCATGCAGATGGACAATACAGTTACAACTGCTGAATCCTACACAGATGCACTCTGTAAGCACTTACATGAGTGCATGGGATCGTGCTATCCCAAACAGAACCAAGACGCTATCCTCCAAAAAAGGAAGCCAATCTGGTGGTCCCCTGCCATAAACAAACTGTGCAACAGAAGGAAGAAACTGTTGCAAAAGAGAGTAAAATCCCATGAGTGGAGGAGCTCCCTGGTCAGCCTCAGTAAGAAGCTGAGATCCCTTATAAGATCCTCCAAAGCTAGCTACTAAAACAAAATCACCACTAATTCTAAGGACAACCACAAAGCATTCTATAGCTATGTCAAGAATCTCGATGGCAAAACCCAGATCTGCTCTGAGTTACAGCACAATGGCATGAAAATTACACAACCAACTGATAATGCCAACATCCTGGCAGATAGGTTCAGTGCTAACTTTACCCCCACCCCCACCCCCTCCCCCTAAAGGGCCCATATCTATACAGGAAGAATGCAGAGTCCATGTAATCACAATTACACAGGTAAAAGCTGCACTCTCTAAAGCCAAAAACACAGCATCCATGGGACCGGACAACATCCCAGGCTGCGTTTTACATGAACTTCAGAATGAACCGGCTCCCCACTTAAGCACCATATTCAATAATAGCCTTGCATCAGGCTTTGTGCCTACTAAATGGTGCACAGCAACAGTTATCCCACTCCACAAAGTGGGAGCCACCACTGATCCCGAGAACAATCGACCTATTAGCCTGATGAGACTAGTTTGCAAGGCCATGGAACGTATCATCATGGAACTGATAAACAAAGACATTGGTAACCTCTAAACTCTGGATCCCACCCAGTTCAGGTTTGTGAAAGGCAGATCATGCCTCCTGAACCTGACTGACTTCTTTGAGGCAGTCACCAAAGCCGTAGATGAAGGTAAGGTGGTTCACACAGCCTATCTTGACCTTGCCAAGGCTTTCGACATCATCCCCTATTCTGGAATTATAACTAAACTCACTAAACTAGGTATAAATCCCTACATCACAAGATGGGTTGCCAACTGGCTCACTGACAGAACCCACACTGTAAAAGTTGCAGACTCCAAGTCTGACCTCAAAGCAGTGACAAGTGGAGTACCACAGGGTTCCATCCTGGGACGTCTTCTGTTTGGTATCTACTTCTCTGAAGTACAGGCTAACACAGAAGGCCTCTGGCTAATGAAGTTTGCAGATGACTGCAAACTAGGAGTCATAGTCAAGTCCACAAATGATGTGGACATCCTACAGAAGGGCCTCGTTGAGACAGATGCCTGGTGTCAGAGCCATGGCCTCAAGCTCAATGCCAAAAAGTACAGTGTCATCCCCTTTGGTAAAAACTCTGTACCCATGAACTACCACATAGGCAGCAATCTACTTAACACTGAATGTGTGATAAGAGACCTTGGGACTCAGGTGGAGAGTAGTCTCTCCTTTGATAGTCACATTGCCACAGTAGTCAGGAAGTCCTTCTACGTGGCACACCTCATCACAAAAGGGTTCTCATCCAGGAAAAAAAAAGGTCATTGTTCCCCTCTACTCGACACTCATTAGGCCCATTATAGAGTACAATGCCCCTTTTGGAATGTACCTCACAAGACATCTGCAGCAGCTGGAAAGGCCACAAATGTACCTCACAAAGAGGATTACTGGCCTCAAACAAATGCCCTACACTGACCTCCTCAAAAAACTGCAGATTTACTCCATAGCATATCGCTTACTCTGAGGTGATCTCTGCCTAACATATAAAGCTATATCAATCCCAGAGCTGTTGGACATGCTACACCTAAAGAAATCCCAATCCCTCCAAGCTACACACTCTAGGGACCTAAACCTTGTCACTACAATAAACAGGACATGCTGGAGGAATAGATTCCTGTCCCAGAGACTTCCCATACTCCGGAACAGGCTACCCATCTATGTCAAGCAAAGTTCTTCATTAGCACTCTTCAAGAAAAATCTTGATGAGTGGATGGGAAATAGGAAATATACCCCAGGGATCACTTCTGTGTCTCTGCTCGACAGTGGCACAGGAAAATAACTTTCTTGGGTGGCGTAAGCCAGTGAACCTTGTTGGCTAGGCTTATGTAGGCCCTTGGGCCAATAGCCTAGTACCTACCTATGAACCTAAATGTAAAAGAGTAAACACAGTTAAGTGGAAAACTATGTAAAGAAGATTTTTTTAAAAATATAAAAGAAGTGGATAAAATAAACATGGATTGGACTAAATGTGAATATTATAAGAATAGAAGAAAAGAATATGTTAAAAGAATATTTTTATGTTATATGGGTTTTATAGAATGAAGAAATAAATGAAATTATGTTTAATCGATTTTAGCAACAATATTAAGTAAAATCAGATGATGGTTAAGGAAAATAAAGATTTAGCATGATTGTAGAGAAAATTTTGAATATGTAT
The DNA here is from genome assembly GCF_019279795.1 of Protopterus annectens. Lineage (NCBI taxonomy): Eukaryota > Metazoa > Chordata > Ceratodontiformes > Protopteridae > Protopterus > Protopterus annectens. Next base: position 630,261,283 of record NC_056748.1, on the reverse strand, counting down.
AAAGATTTATATATTCATATATTTATATATTTCTACATATGTAAATATTTGTAAATCTGTAAATAGTAAATAAGAGTTAGTTTTTTATATAAAGAAATGACCCCTAAGTTTTTGATATGTATCATGAGATATTTTACATCCACCTGAGCTACCAAACCAATTCAAGCCGATGGGTTCTTGGTTTAATATTTCATCTGAAAGATGGGATACTCATGGTGCCGCCCCCTTATGCTGCACTGCAGTGCTAGTACCTTCATCTACCTGGTGTGGGGACAGAACGCATAGCCTTGCCTTCTGCACCAAAGGAGTTTGTGCTACCTGTTGTGCCACTGACACTGCTATATTGCAATATGCAATATTAAGAAATATTATATTAAATGTGTCTACTTCTTCATCAAGAAAATTTATAAGTGGAACCCAATTTGATCTGGAGCAGCCTGGAAGTAATCTTTTTTTTTATTGATATTACTGAGGTTTATGACTGTGCTATAGTGAGGAACTTTGTGTGGCTGTTTGGGGTGTCTGATTATGTAGCTTAGCTGGTAGTTACTTTGTGTAGTATGGACTCTTTGGGTCACCTTGATTAATTTAATGTCTGGAGCTTCTCTCACTCCTTGATACATGTAATAAATTGCACAGATAGATTCAATCATATTTACTTATCAATACTGTATGATCTATCACATCAAAGGAGCTTGAAAAGTTTATACAGGTTCATGGGAGGTTATTAGACTAACAGTCTTAGAGCCCTTACAACCATAGCCATGTTATTTCTGAGTTACCCAAACTGACCTTGGTTAGAGGTGTATTATTTACAGAGCGGATCTATGATCAGCACCAACTACTCTTGTCCATGAGGGACATGAGTACCACCCCCATGGTGAATTTGCAGTCTCCCATACATTTGTCTAGGTTGTGCTTGTATAGGGTCAGAGAGGAGTTCTACTTCATGTAAATTGGAAGTTTATTCCACAGGAGTGGCAATCTCTGGGCAATTATATCTGTGTCTCCAGACTGTTCTTTTAGTGTCACAGGCTAAGTTAAGATCCCTGCATTGAGTGACTCTTGTGCCATTTGACTTGTGGATGTGCAGCATATCCACTAGGGTAGGGTCAGAGACTGCCCTGTAGGCTAGGCACAAGTTGCCTCTCAGCAGCCTGTAAGATATAGGATACAGTGATAGGGCTTTCAGTCTATATAAGTCATGGTTTGGAGGTCCTGTATTTTCTTTGTGAAAAACTGCTGTGGTCTATCCAGCTGCTGTAAGAGTCTGGTGAGGTACATGCAGAAGGGAGCATTGTACTCTATTAATGGCCTGATGAGGGTCGAGTGCAATGAAGTTATAACATCCTTAGACCTGGATGCGATGCTCTTATGTATGAGATGCACAATGTAATAGACTTTCGTTACCACTGTGGAAACTTGGTGATTGAAATTCACATTGCTATCAACCTGTGTTCCCAAATCTCACAGCACTGGGTTTGAACATATGGGGTGCTGTCAATATTGTAATTAGCAGGGAATTCTACTTTGCCAAAAGGGATAATAATGCACTTTTTGGTGTTTAATTTTAGTCTGCGGCTTTGGCACCAGTCGTTTGTCTGTGTTAGCCTCTTCTGTAATATGTTAGCATCAGTGTGGGACTCAGTGATTCCACCCAGTTTGCAATCATCAGCAAACTTGGTAAGTCGCAGACTATCTGCTTTAGCCTTGACTTCTGAGAAATAGATTGCAAAAAGTAAAGGGCACAGCACAGATCCTTGTGGTACACCACTGTTGACTGTTCTACTGGTAGAGGTGGAGTCATCAACTCTTACGGTATGTGTTCTGTAGGTGAACCAATTGGTTACCCATCAAGTGACACAAAAGTCAGTCCCCAGCTGGAAGAGTTGCTCAATGATACCCGAGTGGGGGAATGTGTCAAAAGTGTCAAAATAGGTCAAGATAGGTGGTATGCACTTGTGTTACCCTCATCCAGGGCTTTGGTGACATTCTCATAGAAGCCTTCCAGAGTTAACAAGCATGATCAACCCTTAATGAAACCAAACGGGGATGGGTTTAGAGTATGAAGGTCACCTATGCCCTTGTTGATAAGATCCATGATGATTCTTCCCATGGCCTCACAGATGAGGCTGGTTAGACTTATGGGACTATATTTCCCAGGGGTGGTTGATAATCCCCCTTTGTGCAAGGGGATTACTGTTGCTGTTCTCCACTCTGCTGGAACAAAACATATTCTCAGGCTATGGTTAAAGAGAGTGCCAATTGGTTCTGCTAGGTTCTGTTTTAGATTGCTTAGTAAGCAACCTAGGATGTTATCCGGTCCCATTGAAGCTGTGCTTTTGGTCTTGGAGAGTGCAGACATGACCTGATCTCTAAAGATACTAGGCAGAGGACTGGTGTCAGGTGTGCTTTGAGGTATGGCTGGTGAGGACAGGGAGTTAAAGATTGCACCAAATCTGTCATCTAGCAAGTTGGCAAGTTCCACTGGTATAGTACAAGTGGCACAATCCACCATTAGTTATATACATAGCTGGGCTTTCCATTTTAAATTTCAGATGTAGCTAAAGAAAGCCTTATGATTATCCTTAGCTACGGATGCTATTTCAGTTTTGTAATTATCTTTAGGGGACTTTACAAGATTTCTGATCTGCTTGTTCAAGATGTGGAGGGAATTCTTCCTCTGTTGGGTCAGTTCTCTCTTGTTCATAGAGAACAATTTTTTCCTCTTGTAATGTAACATGTTTATACTTGAGGTCCACCAGGGTGGCTTGTTTTTTCAGGAGGAACTGGTTTTGATCTGGTCAATTACAGCTGAGTCTATATAGTTACTTAAGTGTTTATACAGGACATTTGCGTGCACCTCTGCATAGGAGTCATTGGTGTCTGTGATTGCAGGGAGTTTGAAACATTTTATACCATCTCTTAGTAGGTTGTATTTTGCTTTGGAAATATGTTTTAGTTTTGTTGCTCCTGTAGGAGCGTCAAGTCCAATAGTTACTTTGAATGAGACTGTGTCATCATCCCCCTTTGGGAAAAACCCAGTTCCCATAAACTACCACATCAATAGTAGTCCACTGAACACAGAAGGCATTATAAGAGATCTGGGAACACATATTGACAGCAACCACTCTTTTGACCACCACACTGCCACTGTGGTCAGAATGTCCTTCAATGTGGCACATCTCATTACTAAGGGTTTTGCATCCAGGAAAAGAAAAGTCATTGTCTCCCTCTAGTCTTCGCTCATTAGGCCAATCATCGAGTACAATGCCCCATTTGGCATGTACATCAATAGACACCTCCAACAACTGGAGAGGCTGCAAAAGTACCTCACAAAGAGGATCCTAGGCCTTACATACTTGACCTATATGGACAGATTAAAAAAACTCCAACAATTCTCTGTCTCATATTACCTACTTAGAGGCAATCTCTGCTTGACTTAAAAAAAACATGTCTGAACCAGCTCTGTTAGAAATGTTACATCTAAAGAAGTCCCAATCCCTCCACACCACATGCTCCAGAGACCTCAACCTCATTACCACAATCAAAAGAACGTGCTGGAGGGACAGGTTCATAACCCAGAGACTGCCCATGCTATGGAATAGACTTCTCATACATGTCAAACAGAGCACCTCACTGGCCCCCTTCAAGAGAAATCTTAATGAGTGGATGGGAAATAGAAAATTCACCCCGGGGATCACTCCAGTGGCTCTACTCAACAGAATTTTCTATTTAACTGTTTAAAAAAATTGATCAGATCATTATGCACCCAGGATGCGCGTGTGTGTGTGTGTGTGTGTGTGTGTGTGTGTGTGTGTGTGTGTGTGTGTGTCTGTGTCTGTGTCTGTGTCTGTGTGTGTGTGTGTGTGTGTGTGTTTGTGTGTGTGTGTGTGTGTGTGCATGTGACAGAAATAGTTAAAATCCTTCTTTTGTTAGTCTGTATTTGCTGAGCAACAAGTCCTAACTAATCACAATGCATCAACCTAGGCAAATATTACTCAAGTATGTTTTCGAAATTATTTGTAAATATTTTATTATCCACAGTTAATAAGGATATTTCCTGGGATTCAGAAAGGCTTACAGTGTTCTGGAAGCCTTATCTCAGAAGGTTTATGTATTGCAATAAAAGTTTCCAGTTTTTGGATCAGTCTCCTTCAATGTATTTCCCCTCATGAGGACCATAGCATAGGGATTGGTCTTGCTGGCAAAGCAGTTTACTAATGCAACAGTCCAGAGAGTGGCTAGTGCTAATTAGTATATGTGCTTTCTCCTGAAAATGTTCACAGATCCTACTTTATTTGGCTGTGTAAATTACTTGGTTTAGTAAAATTTTAACTCTAGGAGGAAAAGGGAACACTGTTTTAGGACAGCATATCCTGATCAGATTTGGGCAGTTTGCTTGATTTTCCAAGAATACCATGTGATTGGATCCAGTTAACTTATGAAGATACATGTCAAGCCAATTTGATAGAATTTTGGCAAACACTTTTATCTCCTTTGACAACAATGAAATGGGTTTATAATTTATTGGTTTGGGGCTGTCTCTGAGAGAGTTAGGAAACATGAGAATTTTAGCCAGGTATATATCAGAGAAGAATTATATTTTTGCAGATGGTATCCATGAATATTCAGTGCAGGAAGGAAGCTGTCACATTTTTCAACTTTTAAAAAATTCCACTGAAAAACTGTCTAGTACCAGATCTTTAATGGTAAATTATGACTGGGTGGTAGAACTTATGATACCATCAGTGGCTTACTTATCTCTTCCCCCTCCATATCCTTGAGACATTTAACCTCAAGCCTCTGTAAGATGTAAATAAAATTGAGTTCAAAAATCACATTTTTTCCACTGAGTACACTTACGATAACCATCCCTTCAGATGACATTTATATATTGCAAGTCTATGCATAAAAAGCATTGATCATGTCTAAGCAGACGTATTGACAACTCTTGATAACATTTGTTTACATATATGATCTAACAATTTCTGAGAAATTCTACTTTTCACCCAATAAAACAATCAGTGTCCATCCCAATGGTTGGATAGCTCTAAAGCTGCCAGTCATCTATATTTAACTTTAAAGGTCTTTGTGCCCATAGCCAATAAAATATCATTACAATTGCTACCTTTGTATTGCTTTTTCTCACTAGCCACAGCTGCTGTTCAATGACCACTTTTTCCTTTCTATATTCTTGTTTCAAGCCTTTAACAATGTCAAAAATCCAAACACAGCAATATCCTTTAAACTGGTCCAATGAATACCTAATATTATAGCCGCAGTCTTTATCTGAGCACCACTACCACCCACCAAGCTTGAAAAAAAGGGGGGCTTGAACTACTAAAATCTTGTTGATGGATAACTGACACTTCGGTTAAAGTTATGTACATGCTGGCATGGTCTTATAGGGCACAAGAGGTAATTCATACATCACTGCATGAGTATCTGTGACTAAACAGACACATATCAAGCTTATGCATCACTTCCCCTATATTACCAAAAAAGTATAGTCATTCTCTGCAGGATACAAGGTTCTCCAGATATCACCCAGATCAAACATGAGGAATGCATATTTGGCCATTGGATATCCTGTCTATCCAGGGATCCAGATGTATATGAAAATAACCTCCCATTATTATGTTCTTAATGACAGGGTTACAGAAGTGAAGCAGTTGTGTAAACTTGTAGTGCTTGTTGATTATCATTGTTCAGTCCATTAAAATTAACTATCAATAAAGGCCCAAACCAATAGTTTATCTTCTTATCCACCTGCCCTTGCTTATCATGGAATTCACTTTGAGGGACCCATCCTAAATTCTTATTCAGAAGTATGGTAACTCCTGTTTATCAGAAGTGTTATCACTTAAAGAAAAAATGACAGTGTGTATATCTATGTTTCAGTTTTGTTTCTTGAAGAAAAGCAGATTGGATTTGCGAATGGGATAAGTGCTGCAATATGACTTTGGTACGATAAGGGGAAGACATTCTAGTACCTTTCCAGACAAAACCCTTAAACAGTATCATGTGATTAGTTAGGTCTGTGGCCACACTATTCTCAAGGTGGGAACACTTACTCAGTAAGATCAACAATAAGAGTATGAAGAAAACAACATTTAAAAATTAAAACTACATAGGCAAATGTAAAACAGATAAAATGACAAAGAAATAGCTGCATCAGAAATAGTCCAACACACATTATGGCTGGGTAGTGATTTCAGCTAAAGAGAAATGTGGCTAACTTCACAGTTCCCATGTCAATGGAAAATGGATGCATGACTGCTGAATCATACACCAATGCACTGTACGAACACATACATAAATGCATGGAACTAGCCATACCCGACAGAACCAAGATGCTTTCCTCCAGAAAAAAGGAAGCCAATCTGGTGGTCCCCTGCCATTAATAAACTCTACAACAGAAGTTATAAACTGTTGCAGAAAAAGGTGAAGTACCAAGACTGGAAAAAAACCTTATTAGCCTCAACAAAAAGTTGAGATCCCTCATCATAACCTCTAAAGCCAGCTATGAAGGCAGAATTGCAGTAGACACTAAAAACAATCACAAAGCCTTCTATAGTTATATCAAGAATATTTACGGCAATACCCAGGTTTGCTCTGAGTTACTACACAATAGTATGTTGTATACTGAGCCAACAGATATTGCCAACATACTGGCCGATAGATTTGGTGTCTACTTTACCCCCCCCTAAAAAAACAATCACAATACCAGAGGAATGCCAGGCACACAGCATTACTGCAGCACAGGTTAAAGGTACATTGCCCAAGGCCAAGAATACAGCTTCCATGGGACCCAACAATATCCATGGATGTGTTCTACATGAACTGCAAAGTGAACTGGTACCACATGTGTGTGTCCTGTTCAATCACAGCCTCACCTCAGACTTTGTCCCTACCAAATGGTGCACTGCTACAGTCATCCATCTCCATAAAGGGGGAGCGACTATAGACACTGGGAATTATCGCCCCATTAGTCTGCTGAGTGTGGTATGTAAGGCTATAAAGCGCATCATCATGGACCTAATTAACAAGGACATAGGGAATCTGCAACTCTAGATCCCAAGCAATTTGGTTTTCTGAAAGGTAGATCATGCCTGGTCAACCTGGTTGACTTCTTTGATGCCATTCCCCAAACTAGGCATCAACTCCTATATCCCTATGTGGGTTGCAAATTGGCTCACAGACAGAACCCCCAGTGTGAAAGTAGCAGACTCCAGGACAGACTGCCAACTAGTCACAAGTGGAGACCCACAGGGATTGGTCCTGGTTCCTCTCCTGTTTGGCATGTACTTCTCAGAAGTCCAGAACAGCATGGAGGGAGTCTGGCTGACCAAGTTTGCAGATGACTGCAAGCTGGGAGCCATTATTAACTCCCTAAGTGATGTGGACATCCTATAGAAAGGCCTCACTGAGACCAATGACTGGTGTCGAAATCATGGCCTTAAGCTCTTAAGCTTAATGCCAAAAAATGCGTCATCATCCCCTTTGGGAAAAACTCACTTTCCACTAATTACTAATATCAATGGGATCCCACTGAACACTGAAGGCATCATAAGAGATCTGGGGACACAGATTGACAGCAATCTCTCCTTCAACCTCCACATTGTCACTGTGGTCAGAAAGTCCTTCTGTGTAGCACATCTCATTACCAAGAGTTTTGCATCCAGGAAGAAAGAGGTCATCATCTCTCTCTCTATTCAACCCTCATTAGGCCAATCATCGAGTATAACGCCCCATTTGGCATGTACCTCACTAGAACATGCAACAGCTGGAAAGGCCACAAAAGTACCTTACGAAGAAGATCCTAGGCCTTAAACACATGTCCTACATGGACAGACTCAAACAACTCCAGCTATTCTCTGTCTCATATCGTCTACTAAGAGGTGATCTCTGCTTGACTTACAAAGCCATGTCTGACCCATAAAGAAACCCATTCCCTCCACACCACAAGCTCCAGAGACCTAAATCTCATTACCACAATCAACAGAACATGCTGGAGGGACGGGTTCATAACCCAGAGACTGCTCATGCTCTGGAATAGACCTCCCATACATGTCAAGCAGAACACCTCACTGGCCCTCTTCAAGAGAAATCTTGATGAGTGGATAGGAAATAGAAAGTTCACCCCGGGGATCACTCCAGTGACTCTACTTGATAGAGGCACTGGGAACTAACATCAGATGGCATGATGTCATGGCACTTCTGTGGGCAAGGCTTGTAAACGCTACAGGGCCATTAGCCTAGTACACACCTATGACCCTATTAAATGACAAGGCAGATTACTGGATTTTGTTCTGTAAGCAACCCAGTGGGCTTTTTCAGTGATTGGTAGATTTGTGACACCCATAAGACTTATAACTTCTTTTTTATGAAGTGAGGTGGTTTAGCTCGTTCTGCCTTCTTAGACAGGGCAATGATGTGTACATTGTTCTGCCTGACCAGGTCTGACCACTCAATGTCAAGATAACTAAAAACTCCTCCCCACAATATATTGCCTAATCTCTTTATTATCTTAACCTCTTTCATTACATCTCAGACAAACACTATCCTTTTACCCAACCCAATCCTTCACTTTTCCATCTGTTTTTCCATCTAAAAGACTTTTTTTTCAAAGTCTAGCCCTCTACCACCTCTACCCTAATCAGTAAGTCTTGTAAACAAACTGCTGCTCCTTATACTATTTTCTTATATTCTAGTACTGACCTCCCACTTTACATGTTATTACTTTCCCTTAAACTGTAGTTTACCACAAGCCCAACTTCCAGCCCCCTACTTAATCTAGACAGTTATAATAACCATTCTAATACATCTCCTAGCCTATTTAATCTCTCCACTAATCTCTGTCTAAAACAGATAAGACTTCACTGTGATCACCCTCCCTCAAAACAAAACATCTGCTCCTACCAACCCTTAAAAATTATTCCAAATGTTTGCTTTCATACTCAGAGATTCAGTTGCGTATTCACCCAAACTCTGTCCCTACTAATCCTAACACAAACCTCAACACCACTTCCAGCAAGCACCATAGCAGTCCAGACAACTTCATTTATAAGCCATTCCTCCTCTAATGCATTCTTTACTCCTTAGACAAAGACATTTTCCACCCAATCCAATTCCCTTTTACAGATATACCATTCTCCCACTCTGTCAAGCACATCTGCAGCCAAAAGCCATGTCTGGAAACATTAAATTTTCATGTTTTTTGTAATAAAATCACAGATCTACATGCCTGGGTATTGCTCTATCCCCCAGATATCCTATCCATCACTGAAACATGACTTAAATCCAGTATGAAAGATACAAAAATATTACCTCCAGGCTATAACATTATGAGGACTTATTACCCCATAAAAAAGGAGGCAAAGTTGCCCTATTGTACCCCAGCTCCTATAACATCCCCTTCTATTCCAACTTCACCCTCAAACTTCACTGAGCTGAAAAGCCAAACTCAAAAAAAAAAAACACTCAGTATTACTGTACTTTACATTCCTTCTGGAAACAACATAACCACTGTTAAAGAATATCTCTTCTGGGTATCTAGTACTATTACTTATGAATAAAGCATTCTGGTGATGTCAACACTGACTGGCAAAATGTAACCTCTGGCAGTCCCACATCCTGCATAAATCTATTTGGTTTGACTCAACTAATCACAACACTTGCTAGATGCAACAAAAGCAGTAAGAGCATGATTCTTGATTGGATTTTAGTCTCAAATCACAGTAAATATACTGCCACTAGAACCTATCCTAACTCCCTAAGTGATCATCTCCCTGTATACACACACAAACTCATCCCTCCAATACCCACCAATTTAAACCATCCAGGAATCTCACAACATTTAACAAAGTCTTATTCAACAGTATCCTAAGGTCCTTCAACTGGTCTATAGTAAGAAGTCTCCCATTAGATAATGCAGTTACAACTTTTAATACCTTTTTTAAACACCCTAAATAACCTTGCCCCTGTACTTTAAAAAGAGTAAAAGTAAAACACTTCCCCTTGTTATCTACCTTTACGAAAAACATTACGCATACCCAGAGACATGGCTTGAAAGGAGTGGCTAAATCTTTCGGTGATACAGGGAACTTCGTGATCAAGCTAAAAAAAATATACAAAAATAACGATACTATGACCATCTACGATGTAATCATAAAAATGAATAAAATTCCAAACCGACGGAAATGCTCACTAAGTGCCAAATAAGTATAACGCTTTTGTCCTTTATTGCCAAGAACATCTTCAGAATGATCAAAAAAAATTCTGGCCCTTTATTCACTCACTACTCAGTCTTGGCTCAAAACAATATATGTATCCCTCTCAAAACTGCTTCCCCCTTGAAATACAACAACTACATGCAACTACATTTAATTAATATTTTATAGACAGCATTGCTGCCTTCATCATCACCCCTACAAAAAAAACAATAACATATTACCAACTGCATCCTCTACTACCATATTAAGTTCTGAAAAACATGAATCCAAACAATCCTTAGCTTTAAATGCTAACAACTTCACATTAAAACTTGCAACGATATCTACTACAAAAAACTGTTACATAAACTTAAAAATTGTTCCACAGCTGCTGACAACCTCACCACCACAATACCTCAAGATGGCAAGAGAGGGCATATCTAGCTATCTTAATCAATAGATCTATACAGGTATCTTTTGCCCCAGGTATTTGGAAAAGAGATGTCATTCCGCTGCACAAAGGAGGAAACTCTACAAACGTTTCTAACTTTCATCCCATTGCAATTCTCTCCCATCTCTCAGAAATCCTAGAAAAAATATATCTATGCACAACTTCTTCACCATCTTCTCTCAGAACAGTCATTAACCAGTAGTCAGTATGGATTCTGTCCTGGCCATAGTACAAATACTGCACTGATACCCTTTTTAGATAATGTATGAACAAGAAAAGTGACTTTAGCAATTTTCTCTCTTCCATATTTCTGGATCTGTCCAAAGCCTTTGATACCATCTCACATAGCAAATTCCTTTAACAACTGCTCCATCTTGATCTACCTCCTCCTTCATCTTAGTGGTTTAAAAATTATCTGTCTAATAGATAGAAAACTGCTAGATGACAACATACTTTCCTTACCTCCCCTTTACAACTGGTGTACCCAAAAGCTCAGTTATTGGCCCACATCTCTTTAACATTTCCATTATATGTTACCTCTTCTAGGCAACATCATTTATGCAATTTACTGATGATCTGACACTAATATGCACATCTGACATTCTTGTACATCTTTACCAAAATCAAAAAAGAAACTTACCTCTGCTGAAAACTGGCTTGACAATGCCCGATTATTTCTCAGTCCCAATAGAAAAAAAATACTACTTTTCCTCTCTAAAGCACATCTGAAGAATAAATCCACCTTCAAAATCTTCTCAATTAACAATACAAAGATAGAAAGTATATACCATTCAAAACTGCTTGGTGTGACAATTGATGACAACTCAGATAAGAACTCCACATTCAACATAATATATAAACAAATCATCAGAAACTTGGCATGCTTTATAGCTATCACAATTTTTTTACTAACTGTGCTGAAACTAGCCTAGCAACCACTTACCGCCGTCCTTCCCTTTTTAATGGTGCCCCTATCCTTATTAACTTGCAGGTGTCTGTTAAAACTAAACTTAAAAGATGCACAAAGTTGGTAAATTTGATGCCAATAAACAATACTATATACATCACTACAAGGCCCTTCAAAGTTTGAACTGGCTTGAACTACCTTACTACCTCAACTTCGTACAAATAGCTACTGCCCACAATATCATTTATAACCCCCCATGCCTGTCCCGCACTAAGCTCAATTCACCCTTCCTATCACCCAAACAGACCCCTTCATTCTAATGATAACCAACTTCTTGCCATCTATAAACCTGTAAAAGCAATTGGAAATAACCTTTGCTGCTACTCTGTTGACAAAAAATAGAATTGTATTCCACAGGTTATTAGAACTGTAACTTACCATCCTTCCTTTGAGCATTTTATGAAAGACTAGCTATCAAACTCTTGTCTCTGCTCATTCTATACCCCTTGATGAACAAGTATCTTGCCTACTTTTCTCCGCACCTATCCATAGTGTTTCGCTGTCCATCATCACTTCCTCATCTTCACCTGGCTATCATACACATTTTACCATTTTGCACAACCTCTTTCTATCACCCACTTCCCATTTATACTAATCTATCCTAATTTCTCCTACCCTTTATAGTTACAATTAACCTAAACACATAACTTTTATTTATAAAACAAAAATATTCAGGCTGTAATCCAAAATGGGTTGATTTTCTTAATGACAAGTATATTAAGCACTTTGGGCTATGCACAGCGTAGCCTTCATCAGAATACATTACAAAACACATACTGCTTCATGAAATAGAGTTCATTGACCAATCACAAACATAAAATGATTAATTAGTAAATCAACTCACACTACACTACTCATTGACTCTTAAAAACATATTATAGGTTTATATTCCATACAAAAACTATAACCAGTTCATCAGTGAGAACATGTTCTATTTAAAAACATTCAAAAATGATCACTAATTTTGAGTGTGATGTTTATTTCTTATTTATTCTTTCCCGCAAAACTGGGACAATGGAAATACTTTCATTTAGACCTGGGGGAAACATTGCTGCTGTTCTAAATTGCCGTTGTGTTTCTTTTTTCTTTAGTGCATTTTTCCAGTCTCCCCCTCTTGGATTTATTTTCACCTGTTCCACAATTCCAAATGAAAATGTTGTAGAAGATACACATAATAAGGAGTGTTTGTATAATGCACTTGTTGTTTTTTTGTTTTTAATATCATTGATGTGCTCATAAATCCTGGTTTTAAGTGCCCGCTCTGTCTTTCCTAAATAGAATGCTGTGCATGAATTGCACAGAGCTATATACACAACACCTTTAGTCAAACAATTTCCATTTACAAATACTACCTTGCTTTTCAACCTGTTGTGCAAGACTACAGATTGCTCTTTGTGTATATAACAACATTGTTTACATATTCCACATGGTCTAGTACCTCTACTATTCACCATTCTTGATTCTATCTTACATTCAAGGAAACTCTTGATATTGTGCCCTGTCTTATTGACAAATCTAGAACCCTCTCCCAACTTCTTGTAAATTTCTTGGTTGGTTTTAAAAATTGTTCAGTTATTGTTGATTCCTTAGTTGTGAAATTGTATTCTAATACACAAGCCCTTTTATATTTGTCATTTTCCTTACTCTTTTCCATATTATTTGAACCTCATACATTTCTCCAATATTAATAAAAGAAGATAATCAATACCCCACTTGTGTTGTACTTCTGAAACAATTTCCTCAATCAACTGTTTAGGGTACCCTCTCTCTTCAAACATACACTGTAGTTTACTTAGCTCACTTTGTAAATCGTCATAGTGAGACGTCCAGTTTTGCAGGAAAGAATAAATAAGAAATAAACATCACACTCAAAATTATTGATAATCTTTGAATGTTTTTAAATACAACATGTTCTCAGTGATAAACTGGTTATAGTTTTTGTGTGGAATGTAAACCTATAATATGTTTTTAAGAGTCAATGAGTAGTGTAGTGTGAGTTGATTTACTAATTAATCATTTTATGTTTGTGATTGGTCAATGAACTCTATTTAATGAAGCAGTATGTGTTTTGTAATGCATTCTGATGAAGTCTACACTGTGCATAGCCCAAAGCACTTAATAAACTTGTCATTAAGAAAATCAACCCATTTTGGACTACAGCCTGGATATTTTTGTTTTATAAGTTGTTTTGTTTTCTTCTGGGTGTTTTTAGACTTTGGTTTTATAACTTTTATTTATTACTACTGTGAATTGCCAAAAGGATGTCCTCCAGAATTGTATATAATGTTTTACTTTGCTTTTTCTGGTTGTTCTCTTTGCAACATACTTTTGTTATATCTTTATGCCTTACAGAATTGTTGATTATTTTTAAAATATATACTTTTCATTTTTTTTCTCTGTTAAATGGAGCTTTTCTCCCTGGGTCTCCACTGAATATGGGTTGCTGTGACCCAGCTGGACTTTCCCAGTAAGCAAATGTCAAGAAATAAAATAAATAAGAAATATTCTATATCATTTACTTTTGACTCCATATGCTGTGACTAGATGGCTGTGGAAAACATTGCTATAGTGGTGTGTTATTCCAAGAGTTCTCCTTGTTGCTGACTGTTTTCAGTTGGGAGTCATGATTTGCTGTTACTAGTTTAATCTGCAGTATATACAGTGCCACTGACATTAATATGGTCTGAGAGGGTTTCAAGTGAAGACTGGATCACCCTTAGCTCTTCTATTACTTGCAGCCCCTGCATACATTAATCTTCATACAAGAGGTTGTTGTGCAGACTTCCGACTTGACCATACTCATTGTGGTATTTACTAAATGAATATCCTCATGTTCTGAGTCTCAGTACTGCATGTAAATGATACTTTGCACAATCTTTATGAGTAATATACTCTGTATGGTTTGCTACTGAAAAATAAGTTTAATATGACCCTCAAGGGAATCTGTTTGTGATGATGTTGGTGCCTCCATGTGCATATCCATGCACATCTATGTAGAAGTCTTTTTTCCAATGTTGTTAATTCTTGTAGATGTTGCTTACTTTTTTGTCAGTATGAGAACAGTACATTATCATGTTAAAAGATAATGCAGGTGTGTGGTCTGTCAGTTATTTCAACATACATGAAGTACTTTTGCATGTTTGTACAGATACTCTATATCTGATTACTAACAGTATTCCCCATTTATGAACACAAGTGATTGCTTGTTCCATTAATTTACTATGGATGTTATCAGCATATTATACTTAACTTTGTTTATAAAGGAATTATTTAATATAATAAAAAATTGAATCATTTTACTATAGCTGGAAGACCATGTATTTTCTAAGTCATGGCCATATTTAATTAATCTATCTTTTATTGCTTCTGTAATTACTTATGATCAAAACTCAGGGATGATTGTGTTAGACCTTTAGCCACTTTGAATTGTTAGTTACAAGAAAGCTAGACACACCCTACTCTATAAAAGAATCAAACAAGTGCAAATAATTTGTGAGCCTAGATGGGTTCTTGTCTTTTAAGTTAACTGTTTCAATTACTAGTTTTTTGTGCATTCAATGAGTAAAAAGATTACTGCTGTGAGTATGAATGTGCATGAGTTTTGAGTAGATGAAGTTCGGTACAGTGCTTTTATGTTGAAGCAGACTGGGTGTTCGATGGTGGGCCTATAAATCTGGGTGGTGACATTGATAGTAGTGGTGTGTGAGCTCTGGGAAGAGTGGAGTAATGACTGCCTATGTGCTGTGTGTTAATGGTCTGTCATTGCAGCTGCAAGGGCAGATGTTGTCTCACTTCCTTTCGGGGAGACGGCTGGATGATGGGACAGTGTATCAGAGCTACGAGGTGAGTGTGGGGGGCTGAGCATATACTCCAGAGAATTTACAGGAGGGCTGTATTTCTCATCGAATTTTGATCCATTTCTCATGGAATGGTAGAGTTCTGGCAGGTGGGGGATCATCATTATTGGTGGCAGTTACAAATCACACCAGGTTCACTCTATTATAGCAATAGATTTGCTGCAAAGCTTGGTTGGTGAGTGATTTTTTTTTTTTTTTTTTTTTTTTTTAGATTGTTAAAAAAAAGGTAGCTGTCCCTAGTTCAGGCTGGGGATTTTCACATGGTGGGCATATGTCAATTTTAGTCCGTACGTCATGGGACTTGTGGTTGCAGTAGTGGTGATAGTGTTGGCAGTGGTTTTCAGCAGTTAGTGAGGTTGGGAGAAGTGCAAATTGCTTTTCGCGGGCTTTAGGCTGATAATGTAGGGGCTTGGTAGAAGTAAAGGTGTAGCAAGCGCATGCGTGGGATCATGGAGGGAGGTTCACCTGAGGAATGGGGGAGAACAGAGCTATGGGGTTATTACGATGTGCTACTCACAGAGCATACCCAAGCCATTAACTATTGGAATTGTGTCAAAGGAAATCCATTATGGCTGACTATAGCCTACAAGACTGACAATCCATTATTCTACCATTGCCTAGTACCCATTCCAATTACACACTGTCGACTCAGTAAATCAGTATATCTTTACAATGGAAGCACATTGTAGCCTCAGAAGTATGAATTCAGCTCCTTGAGGGTTCCTGCGAGGGCGAGTGGAAAGTGAGGTAATCATTTTTAACGTTTAATGACTGGTATATAGTGTACCCCATTATGATGATGAGGTGATTTCAGCTACCCTGCCATTAACTGGGAAAACTACTCCTGTACCAAAACCTTTGCTCAACGGTTCTTGGAATTCATAAATTCCAATGCCCTAGAGCAACTAATTCATAGTCCCACCAGTACAATGCCCCATTTGGTATGTACCTCACAAGACATCTGCAACAACTAGAAAGGCCACAGAAATACCTCACAAAAAGAATCATAGACCTAAAGCAGATGCCTTATGCTGACCGTCTAAAGAAACTCCAGCTATATTCTGTCGTATATCGCCTACTCAAAAGCGATCGCTGCTGAACATACAAGACCATGTCAAACCTAGAGTTGTTGGACATGCTACACTTAAAGAAATCCCAATCCCTCCGAACCACATGCTCCAAGAATCTTAACCTTGTCATCATGAGGAATATAACATGCTGGAGGAATAGGTTACTGACCCAGAGACTCCCCAAACTCTGGGAACAGGCTGCTCATACATGTCAGGCAGAGTGCCTCAATGGCCCTCTTCAAGAAGAACCTTGACGATTGAGTGGAAGATAGGAAATTCACCCCAGGGATCAAATCAGTAGTCCTGCTAGACAGGGGTCCAGGAAAGTAAATATTTCTGGGAAGAAATAGCCATGGAATCATTATGGCTAGGCTTGTATAGGCCCTATGGCTGATAGCCTAGCGCCTACCTATGAACCTATGAGGAATGTACCTGATTTGGGGTCTTAAAAAGTTCATGTTGCTCAAAGTTGAAAGGGTCTGCAACACATTCAGTGTTAGGAATTTTTTTTTAAGTGAAATCCATGGTGAATAGAAATTAATCATATTAATTCATTAAAAGATCTTCTTTATAATTAAAACCAGCATATTCTAACCATCCTATGACATTCCTAGCTGAAGCTGTTATTAAGCCATTAGTATGTGTTCCACATTTTGCTAGGGCTAGTGTTCCTTATTTTGGAGATGGAAGGTTGAGAGCTATGGTATACACTTAGAGTTGCCGGCATCCACGTATTTTATTAACTGGGGTATCATTATGTTTTAATGGCTAATTTGTGCTATGCATATGATGATTTCCAGCTAAGCTTGGTTTGCCTAATCCATTTACATAAGGAGTGAAGATCATCATTTGGTATCATGTTTGCAGTGCAGTATATTTTGGTGTGAATGTAGGGGTATTTGTTCTTTGATTTAATTTTCTTATGTACTGGGGGATCACAATGTCTGCCACAGGTGGACATTACAGAACAGGTGAAGGGATGTAGGTGTTGAGCACAACTGAGTGTCCAAGTGGGATAATGCACTGTGCTGTAGTTGACAAGGTGCTAGGCTGGATATTTGGCAGGTGTGCTTATTTTCTACTTAAACTGATGGATTTTGGGGGGGTGGTAAATGCACTGGGCACACAGAACTCTGTATATGTATTTATATATATATATATATATATATATATATATATATGGTTCCCCTTCAGAAGGTCGAACGGCTTAAATCCTGAAATCCATATGGCCGAAGGCATATGTTCGAATTTCAGAAGCTCAACCTTCTGAAAGGGAAAGAAAAAAAAAAAAAACAAGAAAACACAAAACAGTGTTTCTGCAGGAGGGCAAGCCCCCCTGCACTCCCTGAACCCCCCGCTACTTATTTATTCTAACTCCGAGATTGCACTATAGTGCAGAAAGGGGACTCTCCCATTCTGCGCTGTATGACGATCCCCATTCAGAAGGTTGAGGTTCTGAAATTTCGAGCATATAGTCTCGACCATATCCATTTCCCGATTTCAGCCGTTCGACCTTCTGAAGGGGAACCATATATATGTATGTCGGTATATATATATATATATATATATATATATATATATATATATGTATGTATGTGTATATATATATATATATATATATATATATATATATATATATATATATATATATATATATATATGTATATATATATATATATGAGTATGAGTGTGTGTATGTGTATAGATATATGTGTGTGTGTGTGTGTATATATATATATATATCTATATATATATATATATATATATATATATATATATATATATATACATGTATGTGTGTGTGTGTGTATGTGTATACATATATATATATATATATATATATATATATATATATATATAGATAATATATATATATATATATATATATATATATATATATATATATATATATATATAGATACATATATATATATATATATATATATATATATATATATATATATATATATATATAAAGCAGAAATGTAAGCTTCAGAAGTCACTAGCCTCAGAACTTTCTTGCTACTACGAATTCTGTTGTGTTTCAGCTTGCAAGGTTATTCTTCATTGTCCAGTAACTTTGCACTGATGGGTTAAGAGGTATGCCCCGGGGATTTGGTATTGTTCTCATCTGTAATGGGCAATGCAGAGCAGAATATCAAGGGCAGTCAGAAACTGACACGCTATCCACTTTTAGCTATATATTAAGGGTTACATCCAGGGATGTTATGCAGAAAATAAGAAACAAAATAATACTGCATGCATAAATTTTAATTAGAATTGGGAGAGTCATGACCTATGGATTAAATGATGATGTGAGATACGCACTGCAGGTGTGTGAGAAAGGGTGGTAGTTTTAGCTTTATGCAATAATGTAAATGCAGTGCAACACTGGCGTAGCTTGAGTATGAGACAGCTCACCAGGCAATGTCTTCTGCATGCAACTGTATTCAGGGCCACTTGTTTGGATCACTGAAGTGACAAGCCAGGGAGGGCAATCATGCTTCTCAACTGTACAGATTTTCGCAGAATGTCCAAAATTTTTCCTCGCAATTTTGGTTTGCTTTTCAAAATTGTCATTTTGTTAACTTATTGGCAAAACATTAAGAGTGATGTTAGAGAAGGACAGACATTTGAATTTTAGACTTTATATCCTTCAAGTAATTCTTGCTAATGCAAAACCTGCTCTATCAACTTTTGAAGTTTGTAAGAGCAATATTTTAAATTTGTCCCCATTTTGTTACTGCCAAGTTCCTTATTTACCACCCGCTGTCCTGGCTAATTTTAATTGCTTGAATTTTGACCAAGAAGGTGTATGACTATAAGATCTTTGCTAGGTCTGATCAGCTCATTGCCGGATGCTAAGTATGTAGGTTTAATATAACAGTGTTGCATTAGAGTTGATTGCAGTACAGGCACCTTTGGGGTGAAGCTGCTAAGATGGTATTCTTTTGGGGAATGGGGATTGCAGACCACTGTAATGGCTATGCAGTTAAGGAACAGGGTTGCCCATTACCACTTAAGGCTGGCTTCCAAAGCTTTTGGGTAAGTGTGTGCAGAGAATTTACAATTTGCTTTTCTTTTGCAGGTGGGGAATAGCAGAGTGGACATCCGTCAGTGATTGGAAGGGAGTGGGTTCGAAGGTGAATGTACCAGTGGCTATCTCCATTGACAGAATTCTGCACATAGGTGCCCAAGTGGGGAAGCACAAAGTAACCAACAGTTGCTGGCCTGTAGGAAGTTGTTAAAGGTAATTGATTCTGATGGCCTGTGTGTTTCGGTTGCTGGAGTTGTACACAATGAGGTCACAGGTAATTTTATTTTATTCACTGTTCATTATGGTTCATTATGGTATGTGGGATTTGGTGTGGTTTGTGTAGTGTGTCGGCAAGTGAAGAGGGAGTTTTTTGGGGCTGGGTAAAGCTGGGTTGGGGAATTCTTATGGGGGTCTAGGGTTCCCACAGGTAGGGGTGGAAGCACAGCAATCATAGGGCCCTTGTACAAAAAGGACATTGGTGCAGCCATGGGGGGAATTTGCACCTCTGTTTTTTGCAATTGGTTGGATTAGCATGACTAGGGACAGTTTTAATTTTCTTTGCTCTAAATTATTGTTAATTTTTTTGAGAACTCATAGGTTGGTTAAAGAGGGATAACTTTATTTGTAGAACAGGTCTTTTAATGCAATGATTTGTTTTATTTTGCATGGGTATCAGTTGTAGTGTTAATATGTGAGGTGGGAAGAAATCTTATGGGGAACTTTGTTAAGACATATTAAGTTTCATTGGTGTTTTGCATTTGGTAGTGAGTGTATTTTATGCAGTTGATGAAAGAGATATGCCGTTGGTGGTGCATGATGTAAATAACAAGTTGGATTGAGTGTGTGGAATAATTACAGTCTTTTATTTTACAGATCACACTGAGGTCACAGATGGGGACATGCAGAGAGGGCATTACTTGGTGTGCTGAAGGAATGTGGTCTCAACAGGCGAGAGTGAAGGCTGAGGAATGTGTCGGCTGATGGAGGGGTATGAAAGGAGGTCATGGTTTTCTAGCGGTGCAGCTGAATATGGAGTTGTTTGCTTGAAGTGTTTTTTCTTCCCTGCAGTTACAAGGTAGTGTCTTGTTTTGCCTGATCTTGTGCTGGGAGCATCAGGATTGAATTTCACACTGTATTGCTGGTAGCTGGAGTCTTTCTTGGAATGGGTCAGGTAGTGTTGCAGCCAGCAGGGGTTGGGGATTAGCAGGTTGCATTGAGTAATTTGGTTTGGACTTGTGAACTAGGGGGATGTTTGACATAGGAGGGTTTAGCTTCGATTTATTGCAGTTTTAGGGGACATGGGTGGGTTAATTTACTACATTCTAGATGGTGTTGGCATGTCACTGACATTGTTTGACATGGTGGCATTGGGCATTTTCAAGTTTTGGGGTACATTGTGGTTGGTTAGTTTGCCTGGATTGGTTTACTGTTGGTGGTGCATTTGGGGTTGTACTGCTAAAGCCATGATGGAGGTTTAGGTGTTTTATTGTTTATAATGGGTCATTGGTGTGATGGCAAGATTGCTATTAAATGAAATTTGAAGAGAGATTTCATGTAGTTATTATATTCATTGGACAGTAAAATTGGGCTGCAATCTGACGGCAGGTTAGGCAATGGCCACAGCATGCTTTCAAGTGGCAGTGGGCTAAGTGTTTGGTTGTTTAGTTGGCTGGTAATGACCTGAGAGTCATTACGGAATTTTGTTATGGTATGGTAGTTGGGCAACTGAGTATGGGTATGCTAGGTCATGAGTTTAAGGTTGTTACTTTAGCATTGGAGATGGATCAATGGTTTGCTTTTAGCTAAAGCTAACTGAATAATTTTGGTAATTATGTGATGGTGACTTGAGGGATGTCAAATTGTACACATTTTGGTTAGGCAATATTGGGTACACAGAATGATGTTTGTCTTTATGCCTTTAATGGTGTTTAGGTT
Source organism: Protopterus annectens (assembly GCF_019279795.1). Classification (NCBI taxonomy): domain Eukaryota; kingdom Metazoa; phylum Chordata; order Ceratodontiformes; family Protopteridae; genus Protopterus; species Protopterus annectens. The sequence goes on along the minus strand of NC_056748.1, from coordinate 630,239,749 downwards.
GTGGGTTTGGTCAGTGATGTGGGAACAGCCTGGTCAGGTTGGTGGGCAGAGAAGAGGGGCAGACTTGCCTTCTTCTGTTCCCCCTCTGGTGTTGGATGTTCAATTCAATAAGATGGGAAGGAAAGTGAGCAGTTGCACTGCTTGATAAGTAAATAAGCAAACACAACTGCTTATTTGGTTGGAAGTGTACTTCAATAAATGGTATCTGAAGTGAGTGGTGGTACGCTGCTTCATAACTAAGTGAGTGGAGGTATGGACGCTGCTTACTGATCAGGATGAGCGGATTCACACTGTCCTATGTGAATGTTACATGGATTATTACCTATGTCATGTTTTGGTTGAAATTAATAACTATTGGTTAATCATGTTTATGGAAGTTTAATAAAGATTGTCAGATGTCATTCGATGTGATGTGTTTATTGAAGGGGACCCGGACAAAAATAAATCCACTTAGTAATGCCTTACAAAGGTATATACAGAGAGCCATATATCTATATGAAGCTTCTAGAATCCACCACTTTCCAATATGCCATCAAAAAGACAAAGCCCTCTGAGTGTATCTTGATACTACCAGAACTGGTATGCCATGGTGTATATAACAAAAGGCAAAAGCCAGGGAACTAACTGGAAAATGTCTGTCTGGCATGGGTTGTTCTTTCTTAGTTCCAGCATAAGAAATTATCGCTAATTATCTTTTCTAAAAGATATATTCTTTTAAGATATTACTAGAGTTACCTGTGCATGTCCAGAATATGCAGACTGCTATCTCCCTGGATCTGAAAGTTAGGAGAGAATACTAAAAGGCTGAAGGTATGATTCAAAGAAAACTCTGAAACAGCCTTGAGCATTATTTATTTATTCTAACTCTATATGCCAGCAGCAGGCCAGGTAGGGTTTTACCCACCAAGAGGGCTCTTAAACCATAAATTTGCCTGAAGTATGTTCAAATGATGATGTGGTTAACTTTTCCAGCAGAAGGTTAAGATCCCAGGAGGTAACAACCTCTTTATCAGATCATCTCCAATAAAACACTCCTTTCAGATCAGATTATCTCCAATAAAACACTCCTTTCAGAAACTGTCTGACTAAGAAAACATTGAGGAGGGAGAAGAATCAAGGGCAGACGTGCTAAAATGGATGCAAACCGTACCTTTATAAGGTAGTATAAAGGACTAGTGTCTCAATTAGTACCAATGCTACTACCCAGATAGGGCCATGGTTACTGGAGAGGTACCGATGAGAAAATTCCTCCACAAGTCATACGGTTTTCTAATAGCAGGATTTCTTAACACCCTTATTACTTGATGCACATTCTCTAAAAAAGGTGCCTAAAAGGTATCAGAATCTAGGCAGATAAATAAAGATGGTTTAGACTGAGGTGGATCAAATTCCCCCTGCCTTGTGTGAGCAGATCTAGACTGTAAGGAAGTTTGTGTTAGTTGCTATTGGCCAAATCAAGCTGATATTGTAAACTGCTTCTTGAACTAAATGTTGTAGCACACTCTGGCATCTATAATTACGTGTCTATCTACCTGTTTATTTTTTGCATATTTTTGTATCAGTATAAATGTTTTGCTCATTTCTTATGTAATCCTATTCACATGGGCTGTGCCTGCAAATGGCCCATGGAGATTAGTGCACTACTCTGGTAAACAAATAAAAATAAACAAATGAATAAATAAAATTACATAACAAGGGAGAAACAATATTGTCTGGGTCAAAAGGGGGTTACTACAAATGTTTTTTGGAGAGTACTTCTGACTATTTAGAATTACCATGGATATAAGTAGAAAGAGTAAAAATGCATAAAGAAGCATTCTCGTGTAAGGAAATGAAAACACATCTGTTAAGTTGACGTTTTGAAAGGAAGCCAGTGGGGTTATTTGAGGTATGCCTCAGAAATGGAAGAATATCTGGAAGACCCTCTCATCTGATTTCCATTAGTTAGGGTATATTCGGTTCCTGCTCAGCTCGTCTGCCACTATGTTTTTGGCCTGATGGAAAGTATGATGCTTCCAGTATTAAGGAATGCTGAACAGCTACCTCCCAAGTCATCTTAACCAGCCTGAACAGAAGATATGACCTTATGACCATTTTCAGTTTGATGTGCTGCAATATTGTGGTGCTGTCTATAATATCTGGAGAGGTCTAGGGGACCATAGATGATGATGAGAAGGATCGTAACCCACATCTCTTATAAATTTATATGCCTTGGTCTGTCTGAAGAATTACCCAGGCATTGCACCTTTACCACAGCAGGAATTACTACCCAAGGAAAAACAGAGATGTCTATAGTTACAGCCTGACTTGGAGGTCGAAGAGAAAATGAGGTCCCATATTGGCTTGTATATGTAGTCTCTACTGGGGCAGTTTCTTTTATACTAGGCCCAAGACTGGTATCTGGAAATCAAGGGATCCAAGTGTTGGGTCCATGTGTTTTCTTTTTAAGACATCATTGAAAGATCTTGGAAAGGCAATCCTTTCTGATAGTGTCAGGGAGGAATTTGCAATGTTATCTGAAATCCCAGATTGGCCAGAAGACTTGAAACCCACTTTAAGGAATCTTGAAATCAGGAAGATTATAAGTGAACACCATTCAGTCTGCCCTAAGCAATGACTTTATCCAGCATACCTTTCAGCAGTTCAGATTTTCGTAGAATGTCCAACTTTATGAATCATATTTTTGGCCAGTTCCTCATAAAACTTGTAATTTTTTCCAGTAAACAAGGGTTGAAATAATTAAATAATGACATACATTTGAGTTTTGGATTTCATATCCTTCAGAAAATGCATGCTAACACAAGCCTTCTTATTCTAGCAACTCTCTAAGTTGATAAGAGCAATGTTTAAAATCTGTCCTTATTTTTTGGGCCTTTGTTCCCCTATTATTTTATGCTTGCTCCAGATTTCATGCAATAAAAGGTTGAGAGGTATGGTATCCAGATATTTTGTAAACACCTTTAAAGTAGTAGATAACCAAAGGGTAATGCACAGAACTGATTGTGTGACCCAGATACACAAATTCAGAAATCTTTAAGATCTCCCGTTAAAATAAAGCTTTCTTGTGTAATAAGAGGTAACAGACTCTGAATGGTCAACATCTTGAATTTTGGAACTTTCACATAATGATTTAGGAAGGAAAGATTTAAAAGTGGTTTCCAAGAAGACTCTTTTTTTGGCATCAGAAACATTCTGGATTAGATGCCTTTGTCCCTTTGAATAAATTACACTAGTTAGATGACTCCTAGGATGAGAAAAATCTGAAGAAAATAATCTGTTTTGTTCAAAGAATGGGAAAGAAGTCTACTAAACAAAGATTTTTATGTCTAGTGCCAGCTGTTTCCCTCCTGAACCAACTTTAACACCTGTGAGTCTGTCACATTCTGTTTCTAAAGGGGGAATGACCAGAACCAGCTATTGGGACAGAATCTTAAAGATTGGGTCTGGTCGGGTGGGGAAGAAAGAAGGAATGTTGGCATAGTCATCCTGAAGTTGTAGACTATCCATTTTCTGGAAAGATTCCTGATTGCTATTCTTCCTTCAGAAATCTCTCTCTCTCTTTTTTTTCCCTTATTTGGTCTGAGAAGGTACGGACTGGCAATTTTTTTTCTTAGGATCTGGTACATTTGAAAGGTGGACCTGAAAAATATCACAAATTCTTTGTATTGTATTAACTGCCCTCTTTCATCAAAGTGTCTGTGGACCTGAGCAACAGATATGGCAAAAAATAAAACATAAAAAACAAAACTAACAAAAAATGTTTATCTAAAGTGGAATACAAACATTCAGACTTTACTTAATCGGAATTTGTATGATTTCATACCCAGGCATACCTCCTTAACACAGTAGCAGATGCGAAAGGAGAGGAATATCTGTACCTGCAAGAAGTCTCTTACCCCCTATCATAACCAATAGTATCAACAGGTGAAAATTCTTGTCCCAGGCAAAAATGGTTCTCCCATGCCTGAATTGGACACGGGAACAGCTGAAGAGGATGTGGCTGACCCACAGATCATGGAGGCTGAAAGGACTACACCAGAGGAAGTTGGAGAGGTAACTGAGTAGTCTGAAGAATGACTTTTGGCCACTGCAGTCACCCAGTGTTGACTGTGGTGAAAATTAAGAGAGTATATTTGGCAAGGGCTTTCTGGTAAGTTGTTTTTTTCTTTCTAAAAATTGTGGAATTCAGACCAGCACGCATGGGATAAGTATGCATGCTAAGACCTAGGAGGATGCACCAGGTGTGGCTGGAATCACTGGTAGAAGTCAGTCATAAGGAAAGCTGTTAAAAGTATATACAATCAGCACACTTATACTGACCACTCACAAAGTCCTCCAAAACATGGTAATGTACAAGTGGTACACTAATACCCTGCAGATGGGCATTTAATTTGATGTGCATAAAATATTACCTAAATGTGATAAAATTACCATGAAAATAAACCCTAACTGCTCCTGACTTTTAAGAATATATTTATCTGTGGGACAGATGATATCAGAACCCCTCTTTCATAATTTTACCTTGATCGTGTTAATCCCAAAGGGCATAGCTGAAGACCTGAAATCAGTTTACTATAAATCATACTGAAAACAAACTGAGTAAATGTAACAAGTTTAATATTTATTTTATTAATTTATTTAGTGACATCTGATTACTGGGAAAGTCCAGTTGGGTAGGAGCCCATTTTTAGGGCTGGCCCTGGGCAGTAAAAGCTCCAAACATTTTAAGAACAATAATTTTACAGTCTTTAAAATAACACAAAAAACAAATGCAATTTAAATAGCTATACGAAATTAGATATAATATGAAAGCATTGGTTTAGAATAGATATGTTATAAAACAATGATTTAATACATAGAGAAATTTTAGCGAGTTTATCGAAAAATTAAACATACGTTAGTACAATACAAACAGGAACTGCAATACAAAGTGAGACAAAAGCAGGCTTATGGTTCATAGGTTCATACTAGGCTATCTGCCCTAGGGCATTTATAAGCCTAGCCAGAATGTGTTTTGCTTTCGCCACCCATTGTAAATTTATTTTGCTATGCCCTTTTTCGAGGTTAGTATACTGTGCCTCTGTCTAACAGTGACACAGAAGTGATACCTGGGGTAAACCTATGATCTCCCATCCACTCATCAAGATTCCTCTTGAAGAGAGTCAATGAGGGACTCTGCCTAACCTGGACTGGGATTTTATTCCAGAGTGAAGGGAGCCTCTGGGTTATGAATCTGTCCCTCCAGCATGTCCTATTTATTTCAGTGCTGAGGTTCAAGTCTCTAGAGCGTGGCTCGATGGGATTTGGATTTTCTGAGGTGCAGCATGTCCATTAATTCCGGGTTGGACATGGCTTTATACGTCAGGCACAGATCGCCTCTGAACAAGCGGTATGCCACTGAGTAGAGATGGAGTTTCTTTAACCGGGCAGCATATGGCATCTGTTTGAGCCCTTTGATCCTCTTGGTGAGGTACTTTTGGGGTCTTTCCAGTTGCTGCAGGTGTCTGGTAAGGTACATCCCAAAAGGGGCATTGTACTAAATTATGGGCCTGATGAGGGATGAGTAAAGAGGCATGATGACCTCCCCTGATCAAGATGTGAATCCCTTCATGATTAGGTGGGCTATATAAAATGTTTTTCTAACCACTTTGGCCACGTGGTTGTCAAATGAGAGATTGCTATCAACTTGGGTCCCCAGGTCCCTAATTACTTCTTCTGTACTTAATGGATTACCACCTATGTGGTAATTTGTGGGCACTTTGTTTTTGCCAAAGGGGATGACTATACACTTTTTGGCATTTAGCTTGAGGCCATGGCTCTGGCACCAGTTGTCTGTTTCTATGAGGCCCTTTTGGAGGATGCTTGTGTTGGCTAGAGAGTCGATTATGGCGCCCAGTTTGCAGTCATTTGTGAACTTGGTCAGCCACAGTCCTTCCGTGTTGGCCTGTACCACTGAGAAATATATACCGAGCAAGAGAGGTCCCAGGACTGAGCCTTGTGGGACACCACTTGTAACTGGTTTGGAGTCTGACGTGGCTCCAGCAATTCTAACCATGTGGGTTCTGTCCTTGAGCCAGTTTGCAATCCATCTAGTGACATAGGGGTTTATATTTAAGCTGGTGAGCTTATCTATAATGCCTGAATGGGGTATTGTATCGAAGGCTTTTGCGAGGTCCAGGTAGGCTGTGTGGACCACCTTCCCCTCGTCAATGGCCTTGGTGACTGTTTCAAAGAAATCAACCAGGTTTAAAAGGCAGGATCTGCCCTTAACAAAGCCGAACTGGGTAGGATCCAGTGTCTGTAGGTCCCCAATATCTTTATTTATGAGGTCCATGATGATCCTTTCCATAGCTTTGCAGACCAAGCTAGTCAGGCTTATGGGGCGATAGTTTCCAGGATCCATTGAGGCACCACCTTTATGGAGAGGGACCACTGTTGCTGTACGCCACTCTGGGCACATATCCTGTAGTAAGGCTGAGATTGAACAGTAGTTTTATGTTTGGGTTTAGCTCTTCTTGGAGTTCATGTAGGACGCAGCCCGGGACACCGTCTGGTCCCATTGATGCTGTGTTTTTTGCTTTGGAGGCGGCTCTTACCTGAGCATCTGAGATGTCAGGGGGGCAGCACTCTGCTGGGATAGATATTTGCCCTTTTGGTGGGGAGGGGGGGGGAGTTTGCACTGAACCTGTCAGCTAGGATGTTGGCAATGTCTGTGGGTTCAGTGTATTTTTTGTCATTTTGGACTAATTCTGAGCATATCTGGGAATTACCACCCAGGTTCCTAACATAACTAAAGAAAGCCTTGTGATTATCCTTAGTGTCCTTTGCAATTTTTCTCTCAAAGCTGGCCTTAGACAATTTTATGAGTGCCCGTTGTTTTTTGCTAATACTGATCAGTGATGCCTTCCCTTTTTGGGATTTTGCTCTATCATTTAGTAGCTTCCTCCTTCTATTGTATAGTTTGTTTATGGCTGGGGTCCACCAGACAGGACGTCTGCCTTTGGAGGATTGGGTCTTGCTTTTATTTGGGATCGCATGATCCATGCATTCCTGAAGGTGTTCATAGAATCCGTTTATAAAGGATTCTGCGGTCTGGGACGTATTTTCCACAGGCCCGGGGGCTTTGAAGGATTCCACCTCGGTTTTGAGGAGTGTGAAATTTTCTTTAGAGAAGTTTTTCACTGTGGTTTTCTGGGAAGGGGTTGGGGTCGGGATGTGAATATCCAGTGAGATTAGTTTATGGTCTGATCTTACCAGTGAGGGATAGTCTTCTGGTCTGGAGCATAGAGTCTCCATGTTGGTGATGATCAGGTCCAGTATGTTTTCCCCTCTTGTGGGAGTGGTAACAAGTTGTTCCATAGCATTTGAGTTTATAAATTCTAGAAACCTTTGGGCTAGGGTGTTGGAGCTAGAGTAATGCTCCCAGTCTACATTTGGGTAGTTGAAGTCGCCCAATATAATGGTGTTTGGAGAGACCTTCATATTTTCCAGTGTTCTCAGAAAGGCCGAGTGGGGTTCCTGGGTTTGGGAGGGTGTATATTTAGAGAAAAAGAGAAGCACGTTTTTCAAATAAAACAGCATTTAAATTGATTTATTTCTGTTGCATTGAATACTATCTAGATGGAAGTTGTGGCTCTGTTTTTTCAGTTAATGCTTGTTAGAATTCCTGCATTTAGAGAAAAAGCCAGGTGAGAGAAATTAATTGAAGTAAGGAAGTGAGCATAAAAAAGAGAGTAAGGAGATGGATATTCAGTTTCTGCCTTATATAAGTGGTACATTTTTGGATTATTTTCTGCTTAAACTCTGAGCTTTGGCCGGCTAAGACCTACCTGCAATCAATTGGACGTATAAGTGAATTTAAGTAAATCTTTATCTGCACTTTTTTCAAATAATACAGCATTTAAATTGATTTGTGTTGCATTGAATACTATCTAGATGGAAATTGTGGCTCTGTTTTTTCAGTTAATGCTTGTTATAATTCCTGCATAGCCAGGGATAAGTGGGGGTAGTTTCCCTTCATTGATATTCGGTTTCTGCCTTATATAAGTGGTACATTTTGGACTATTATCTGCTTAAACTCTGAGCTTTGGCTGGATAAACCTACCTGCAATCAGAATTTAGTGCTTGTTAGAATTCCTGCATAGCCAGTGATAAGTGGGGGTAGTTTCACTTCATTGATATTCGGTTTCTGCCTTATATAAATGGTACATTTTGGATTATTTTCTGCTTAAACTCTGAGCTTTGACCGGCTAAGACCTACCTGCAATCAACTGGATGTATAAGTGAATTTAAGTAAACCTTTATCTACACTTTTTTTTCAAATAATACAGCATTTAAATTGATTTATTTGTGTTGCAATGAATACTATCTAGCTGGAAGTTGTGGCTATGTTTTTTCAGTTAGTTCCCAACCCACCCTCCCTGCTTTTATTTTGGTGTTAATCTTGGTGGCTTTGAAACTACCAGCCCCTCTTGTAAATTTGCATTTGGATACTCCTCCTGTGCCCATCTCATTTGCTCACTCAAACAAAATGCACTTTATTCATTTGCTTTTACTGTATTTGTGTTTCTTCCTACTTTATTTTGTTTATTTTGCTTTTGCGTCATCTTAAAAGTACTCAATTGTATTTATTACTGCTTGGTGTAACTATCATTCTAAGCCTTTTGTTTTAAGCATTTTGGCTTCAGACCAGTTGTTTTACATTAAGAAGGTTTGTGGTCTGCAATGTTGTGTCTGGACAGGTAGCTTATATCCTTTTAAGTTGGGAACTGCTGATTGAAGGCTCAGTGTCAGTTATTCTAAAAGTGTATTAGTTCTGGTTTAAGTACTTGGGCTTCAGGCCAGTCATTTTACATTAAGAAGGTTTGTGGTCTGCACTCTTCTGGGAGGAGAGGCTGGACTCTGCCCTTCTGAGCTGGGAATTCCTGGTTAAAGGCTTATAGTGCCTGCATATTTGAAATATTTCTTACTGAAATAGGTGCACCTTGTTTGCTGTAGCATAGACTAGATACAGGCCTGCTGAATCTAACTTTTTCTAAATAAATTGAGCACTAATCCAGGCCTTCTTAAAAGTATTCAATTGTATTTATTACTGCTTGATAGTAACCTGATTAAAGTGTAGCTATCATTCTCAGCCTTTTGGTTTAAGCACTTGGGCTTCAGACCAGTTGATTTACATTAAGAAGGTTTGTGATCTGCACTGTTGTGGCTGGGCAGGTAGCTTACATCCTTCTAAGTTGGGAACTGCTGATTGAAGGCTCGGTGTCTGTTATTCTTAAAGTGTATTAGTTTTGGTTTAAGCACTTAGGCTTCAGGCCGGTCATTTTACATTAAGAAGGCTTGTGGTCTGCACTCTTGTGGGAGGAGAGGCTAGACTCTGCCCTTCTGAGCTGGGAATTTCTGGTTAGAGGCTTATAGTGCCTGCATATTTGAACTGTTTCTTACTGAAATTGGTGTGCCTTGTTTGCTGTCGCATAAACTAGATTCAGGCCTGCTGAATCTAGCTTTGTTTGCATAACTTGAGCACTAATCCAGGCCTTCTTTTTTGGAGAAGGTTCCCCTGCACCCCAGTGGCAGGAGTGTGCAGTTAGAACTTGTCTGATTGAAGACTACAGGAACAGGGCTCAGTTTTGAGATTTTTTTACTGGTTAATTGGGTAATTTGTTTAAAAGCCTTTTTTGATTGCTTATAGTCATCTAAAGCTTTTTTTAAGTGTATTTTTTACTGTTTGTAGTCGTTTTAAAGCTGTTTAAGTGTATTTTGAATGTTTTTGCCTTATCTTTTTAAAAAAAAAAATTGTTTCTTGTTTCCCACCTTTCTAAGCTAGTATAGTCCAGTTGTCAGGCTAGTGCTGAATTCAGTGCTGTGTTACAAGTTTCTGAGTTGCCCTTACCTTACATGGAAAATAGGAAGTTTCTCTGTTCACCTGTGAGAGAGGGAGCTTTGAGCAGCCATCTGTCCCTGGAGGAGTGGTTCCAGCCCAGAAGTTAGTAGTTTAAAGGCCATTTTGGGCTAATTTCTATCTCTTTCAATTCCCGGCTGTAAAAACCACATTTGCATGGTTTTGCACATCCGGGCAGTGCCAGTTAGCTAGGGTTAAATCATTCTCGGCTCCACCAAGTCTCCTCTTCTGTTTTTCCCTTGAAAGTAGCCTAACTCTCAACCTAAGCACTTAAAACGCATCCTACAATCCAGCACTTGCTCAGACCTAATAGCAAGCACTAATATACCCCGACACTTGATTGCCCAGCAGGGCAAGGCTCATTATTCACCCCTCACCAATCAAGCGACTATGCAGCTCACCCTAATATTCAGGCATGACCAAAGGGCATTTTCAGGTATACTCTCCAGTCCAACTGGTGAACCTGAGTATCCTGAGGCAATGTTACAACTGCCTCATGTACACAGACAACCCTCTCCTCCTACCACAAAACATTAACATATGCAAGAGATGCAATTATATAGCTAAACTGGAGGCTAAGCTCTCTCCACCCAAGACTGGAACAGGCAGTCATGAGGAGAAGGTTAACACTTGCACCACACCTCCAGCCTCACATTGACATACTAAACCAGCACTGGCAAAAAATACACATAAATACACAACAATTATACTCGGAGGCTCTAAATAAAAACCTGCAAAAGCATCAGAGACCTCCAAAGCAGACACCCAAAAAAACTGCACCTCCCGTCACAAGCCAGACAACACATAAAACACAAAATCAGTGTGCCGCACAAACACATCCCTCAAGGTGAAATAACATACCTAACACACTAGTAACAGGTGACTCTATAGTCAGACACACAGAGGTCCCACTCACTAGGGTGGACAAGGAGAAGATTACTGTTAGCTGCCTGTTGGGAGCCAGAATTCACCACATAACAGAAGTTCTCAGGTCACTACAGAACAAGTACAAATATGACTTTGTCATTGTTCATGTTGGTATGAATGACCTGAGACGTACCTCCCTGGACTACATGAAAAGAGACATAGAAGAGCTTTCTGATCATGTAGCCCTGGCAGGTATGACCCTGACCCTGAGTAACATCCTGCCCTCACCAAGAATGATACCGCAGTATAAAGAAAAAATTATCAATTTCAACAATTAGCTTCTGGTGTCATTCAAAGGGGATCCAGTGTCTGTCAGCCTGGGATGACATGCTTGACAAGCGTCGTTGCTTCACAAGAGACGGCTTGCACCTGTCACCCCTAGGCTTTCAAATACTGGCCAAGGCTCTTGCTGCCCCCATAGTGCCTTTTTTTAGGGAAGGCTCAAAAGTCAAACCCACCTCCATAAACAGCACAAATAAAAAAACGAGGGTTATGCTACTCAACGCCAGGAGTTTAAATCTCAAAATGCATGCGCTCAAAGCACTCCTTCGTGTGGAGAACGTTGACATCTGTGCAGTAACTGAAACCTGATTCAGGGCTCCACAGAGCACTCCAGCACTACCAGGCTACAACTCAGACTAGTAGTAGATCAAGATACCATCATGTTACTTTCTGAATTTTTGGAAGTAGTACTTGACAACAACTATATATACTTTGGAGGGGAGTATTATAGACAGGTCTCCGGTGTAGCCATGGGGGCAGCCTGTGCCCCCATGTATGCCAATTTAGTGTTACTGGATTGGGAAGAGGAGTTTATCTTGCAATCCCCTTGGATGAAACATCTCAAGTGTTTTGTTAGATACCTGAATGATATCTTCATCCTCTGGGAGGGAGACGAAGGTACACTAAAAAATTTTATTGATTATTTAAATCAGACTACCAGTTTTCTACAGTTCACTTATCAATTTCACAAGGAAGGGATAAACCATTTGGATGTGTATGTCTACAATGATGGTCATTCTTTTCAGTCCAAAATTTTAAGGAAAGACACTTTCAGTAATGGGTACTTACATTTTGAGAGTGCACATTCTTATTCATTGAAACGCAGCATAGTCAAAGGACAGTGCATAAGAGCTGCATGTATGACGTCTAATAGAGACATTATGTTAAGCGAACTTTGATTTATTGGTAATTTATTCAGGGATAAAGGATATCCTAATGCTATGATTGATGATATTATACAATATGTTTCTAGTGAATGGGGAAAGAAATATCCCTCGCTGCTAGGTACTGGGTTGGTGGCCAACTCAGATAGCCTCAACATTGTTCATAAAACTTCAGTTAATACTGATAAGCCTTATACCAAGGCTTGTATTTTAAAACATGGAAATTGTACCAAGGATGTAAAGGATATATAGTTTCAACCAATTGGAATATTTTGACAAGTGACGAGGGGATAAAAGAGAACATTTCAAATATTCCCCACTTTGTTTCTAAGACGGGTATCAACTTGAAAAGAATTATCGAGGTCAAAACACAATATTACAAGAGAGGGTCACACAATAGAAAAGGAACTAAAAAATGTGGCCATTGTAATTACTGTGGGTACATTATGGAAGAGGTAGAATTGTTTCTGAACAATAATATTGGTAGTAAAATTATATTCAGTCATGGAAGCTGTCAGTCACAACATTTGGTATATCTGGCTAAGTGCTGCTCATGCTACAGTTTCTATGTCGGAAAGACAGACCGACGTCTAAGGAATAGAATCTATGACCACACTTATTGTATCAGAAAAAATGACATTAACAATGCTCTTCGTCGTCACTTAGTCAACAGCCCAGGATGTCATGGGTTTAAATTTGCCATTCTAGAAGTTATATCTCCTAACCCTAGGGGTGGTAACATAAAGGCAGTAGTAGGTGAAAAGGAGATAAAATGGCAGATTAGGTTAAATGCAGCTACACCCCCTGGACTGAATGAGGTTATACCCACCAAACCTCTAGTGAGAATATAAAACACCAGGATCATGATATTGTTAGTTTTTGATTATTTGGGTATTATATACTCTTGTATTTTAACACTTACCTAGGAGTTTATATAGTGTTTAGGAACAATATTGAAATTCAGGTGTATTTTATTTTTGTTTAGGGTCATACTAGCTTAACAGAATGTAATATTTTTGTAACTACACTGTTTTACAAGTTTATGCTTTTTGGATTTTGTTATTTATTTTAGAACATTTATTAGTATGTATTTAGTATACAAATATTTTATACAATGTAGATATGGAGTAGTATTTTATTCAGAATTTGGACATGTGTCTTTTTAAAAAAATGGTCATTACACATATTGATTAATTAGTTAAAAGGCGGGATTTTGTGTATAAAAGGTGGTGTCAGCAAATTAGCAATGTTCTGATGAAATCTTAGTAGTTAGATGAAAGCGCTCAACAATCTGTTTGCAACTTTGTCTAAATAAAGAGTATTGGAATACGTGTGGTTCCTGACAATTCCTTGGACAACTTTTGTGCTGCTTATATTACTATTGGTCAAGGTCTGAGGTTTTCTACAACTCATACTACACATTTCGGCCACAGAACATGGACTGAAACACAAAAGGAGGGGGGGGTGTATCCATATTCATAAAGGATACCTACACCTCCAGGTTAGTAGCGCAGCATGATACCTCTGAGATCATCCATGTGCAACTAACATCAGGCAAATCTGCAATGCAAATTGTGGCCTGCTACAGATCACCCTCCATGACCCAGGACTACCACTCCGCCTTTCTAGAGACACTGAAAAACATGAAGGTCCTACTGAACACCCTGATTGGGGGGGAGGGGTGGCCTAATGGTTAAGGTGTTTGCCTTACAAACACAAGGTGCAGGGTTTGAATCTCAGAAGGGATAATTGGCTAGGCTTACAATGGCTCACAAGGGCAGTTAGCTTAGTACTAACCTATGAAGGTCTTCAGCCTATATTGGGCGATTACAATTACCTTACCGTGAACTGGGAAAACTACTCAGTACAAACTCCCAGGTCCAGCGCTTCCTGGAATTTATCAACTCAAATGCCCTGGTTCAGCTGGTAAACTCCCCTAACAGAGGTGAAAACATATTGGACCTGGTCATCGCCAACATGGGCGACAGGTGTTCCGCACCGGATGTCAGCCCGTCACTGGTTAGATCAGACCATAAACTAATCACTCTGGATGTCCACACCACACCACACCACCACCCCAACCAAGGAAACTACAGTGAAAAACTGCTCTATAGCAAACTTCACCTTACTTAAGACAGAGGTGGTAAGTTTCACAGCACCCACGCTAAAGAATAAGTGTGCAAGATGCAGGAATCTTGACAAATGCACTCTTTGAGCATGTACAAGGATGCATGGATCTTGCCATCCCTAGCAAAACCAAGACTCACTCCTCTAAAAGAAGGAAACCAGTCTGGTGGACCCCCTGCCATAAACAGGCTATACAATATAAGGAGGAAACGAGTTCAGAAAAAAAGCAAATCCCAAGAAGGAAAGACATCCCTGATCAGTATCAGTAAGAAACTAAGGTCCCTCATAAAATCATCCAAGGCTAACTTCGAAAGAAAAATAGCCAGGGATTCAAAAGATAACCACAAAGCCTTCTTTAGCTATATCAAGAATCTAAGTGGCAACTCGCAGCTATGCTCCAAGCTAGTGCATAATAGCACAAAACATACTGAACCTACTGATATTGCCAACATCCTGGCAGATGGATTCAGTGCAAACTTCACCCCCCTTTCACCCCCAAAAGGGCACACAACAATACCAGAAAAGTGTAGTGTCCCAGAAATCACAGACGCACAGGTAAAAACAGCCCTTTCAAAAGCCAAAAGCATAGTATCAATGGGGCCAGATGGTGTCCCATGCTGCATCTTGCATGAACTACAAAACGAACTAACCCCCCACACTGTTCAACCTCAGCCTCTCCACAGGCTATCTGCCCCTAGAATGGCGCACAGCAATGGTTATTCCGCTCCACAAAGGAGGGGCCACAACTGACCCTGGTAACTATCGTCCCATAAGCCTGACTAGCCTGGTCTGCAAGGCTATGGAGCACATCATTATGGAACTTCAGAACTGTTCTGAAGAAGCTTTGTTATTGTAACAAGGAGAAAGCGCGCTCAACTGAAATTTGTGCTGTCTGTTTTTATGGTTATTGAAATCGACGGTGGAGTTACTTGTCTTTGAAATAAATCTGGAATACATTTTGTGAAGGTTCCTGGATTCTGCCTTGATCTGTTTTTGTTCTTCTTGACAGAGGCTCAGTTAATTAATCAATGGGGTGGCGAAAGCTGACACACTCTGGTTAGGCTTATAAAAGCCCTCGGGCAGATAGCCTAGTACCTACCTATGAACTTATGAATAGGTATTTGTTTACATTTAGGGATAGTTTATGCTAGTATTGAGCAAGAACAGAGACAACTTTTGGCTAGGAAGTCTTTCAGAATGGTTTTGAAGCATGGGAGGGAGGTTATTGACCTGATAGATAGAGATAAGTTCCAGGCCTTAGCAATATGGTAGAAGTACAGACAATACAATTATAAATGCAGCTCTTCCTTAATCTTTAATTTATTTGCATGTTATAAATAAAACAGTGTGTACCTTCTTATATGCATTTGTTAGTGAGATGAATATCACAGTGGTTATTCATATCAGATTCACAATAAAAGAAGATTAACACATTTGCTCTAAGCAGTTAAACCTGATAACTGCCCTTCTGTTAGTACTCTAGCTCAGCCCTACTCTTGCAGTAGAGCCCTAAGGTCTTCTAATAAATTGCTTTTGAAAGTTAGCAAGTCTAACAATAGCTATGAAGATTCTCTATACTCATACAAAGTTGCAAAACTTGGAATGAAATACCCGAAAATATACTTGACACTAACAATACTCCTAAATTCAAACTACTACTAAGGGAATACCTCAATAACACTTGGCTCTGCTCCTGCACCAAACCTAATTAACAAATTTTAGCACACCTTTGAGCAACTCACTGTGCTTTTTACTAGCTCTCTTCCTTCATTCCTTACTTAGCTTCTCCTTCCCAAATTCTCCTGCGTCTCTCCCTGAACTGCTTTCTTCTATCTTCTCTTTCTATCTGTTTGTCAATTCCTCTCCTTTCCGTTGGATTCTTCTTCTTTGTGCTGGCTCTAGAAAGTCTACTAAGCTCTATTTACCTAAACTAATTTTCAACAATGTCACTTCTTGTATTTTAAACCTACCTTAATTCTTTGAGGATGTCTTGAGTATGCATGTATCTTGTATTGAAGATTTTACGCATCTTATATATTTTATATCGTATACTGTTTGTATGTCTCAATATGCCTTTTGTATTTATTCAATTGTGTATTTGTGGAGCTTTTCTCCCCAGGCCTCCACTGAAAACAGGCCTTCAAAGGCCCAGTTAGACACTACCGGTAAACAAATAAAAATAAATAAATAAACCAGATCACCTTAAATACCATTAATCTCATCTGATGATAAAATATTTTAATAATTGGTGAAACTTTTTCATTAATTACGTTTACCATCTCTGAAAACATAGAATTATTAAAACAGATTAGCCACAATCAAATGGTGTAATCTAAAAATCCAAATGGTTAAAAGTGTTCATTCTTAAAAATACGTACAGTTGTCAAAAGAAACTCTACACAAATGTATCAATAAAATGTTCTGCTATTCACCTTGTTGAAAATACAATACAGTGCATTTTTTTTGCTTTCACCTTAGTAGCTACTTCTCCCTAAAAATTTCATCAAGTTAAAGTTCCTGGGGCTCTAGTTAGATCAGCCATCTCTTTTTTCTTTCTGTAATAACCAAAACTTAAGAAAAAATTCTGATGTGCCTTGATTGTTTTGAAAACGAATGTGGTAATACGGTTAGAAAGAGAAGAGAGTTTATTAAGAGAATCAGTGACGGGAGGTGTACTGAAATGGAAGCTGAAGTAAGCGGCTGTGAGGTGCAAGGAGGAGGAGTGGGTGTAGCTGGATGAGTATAGCCTTTCAGGTGGTTGACTTCTACCCAGAATTTTTTAGCTGAATTGAGAAGGGATGACTGATGTTTTTTCATAAAGTCAATTTTATGTTGCCTGATTGTCTGTTTAGTTAGATTTCTTAGCTTAATATGGTGTTGCCTGGAAGTTGAGGATCTGTTGTTTTTTTCAAGTATTCAATGCATTGACCCAATACTAAAAAAGCTATACATCACTATGGTTTTTAGGCAAGACTGAGTTCCAGACATTAGTGGGAATGAGGAACAACCCAAAACATCATTTGTGACAATTTATGAATATTCCACAGTCAATGAAAGTGCAGCTTTTTACAGTTATGCCTGACCATTACAATACTAAGTTTTATGTTCATTATTTTCAGAGTATATACTTGTTCTGAATACTATCCACTGTTGTACAGGTTGATTGATTTAAACACTGAGCTCTTTGGAGGAAATTTCTTTTCACAATTAGTGCAGATACAAAGAAAGAAACAGAAAGAAAGAAAGAGAGTAGAGTACACTTACATGATGCATGTAGCGGATTCAGCACTGAATGCTGTAATTAAATCAAAAAGTGCTTCAACAAAGGACTAGTTTAAGGGTGTGCACATATATGCAACCAGTGTATTGTATATTTTTTATTTTTTATATTTTTTCAATTGAATTGTACAAGTTATAGGTCACATTAAATGTTGGAAATGTTTTGAAATAATTTATGGTCTAATTTTTATATCACTAAAACCTGGCATTTTATCAGGGGTGTGTATACTTTTTATAGACACTGTATGCCTAAGGGTCTGTAGTAAATCTGAACATAAACCTTAAGATTTTCTTTTCATGAAACAATGCTATAATGTCACTTAATATTTTATGGCTGTTAATACAATTATTAACTCATTCTTTGTGGAATAAAAGTACTAGCTTAAAATTAAAATAAAAAAATAAAAATAGTTGGACCAAACAGTGTGTTGTGGATCTTAGAGTCCCAAACTTTAGGTGATACTATTAAATTTCATAATTTCTTAAATTTTAAGACTAGCCAATTACTCTAAAGTTAATTGAAATGTAGTTCTTTCTAGAAAAAAAAGTTGTTTTATCACATGGTTTGAGGAAGAAATGAATCTTAAGTCTCTAACACACACATGCAGTTTTAAGAAGATACACCTACTGCACAAGAGAGCATTTGTAGCTACATTAACCAGGTTAAAATGGATGAATAAGTTGAGGTATACTACAGAACTCTTACACAAAGAACATATTACAGAAAACTCATATCTGATATAATAACTCTTCTCCTAAGCTTTGTAAAATTTTTCAAATTTGACAATTAAGGTTTAACAATGTGTCAGTCTCTGGCCTTGGCTCAATGCATACTAGGTTTTGCTTTTAATCACAAGTAGCAAATCCATAATGCTATAATAAAAAAAAAAATACCCTCAAATATTTAATGGGCTTTTAACAAACCAAGGCATGCCATCTCAGAATTGTTTAAAGTAAGAATATGAAAATACAAGTCAGTTTGATAGTGTAAGAGGATGAATCTGACTCCAGCTCTTTTAAACAAGTGGGATAAGCTTCTAGCTATACAAAAATCACTTTTATCAGGTCCCTTATTTGGCATACATCCATATTTTTTTTTCTTAAATTTGTAAACTATATATTACCAAGTTTATGATTAATTACAATGCTTATTTTACTTTAGTAAAACTAGGCTAATTTTCAGTCACATTTATTCCTAGTTACTACTTACATTAAATTAAAGGGATGGCCCTCACATATGTTACAAGGATTTTTTAAACGTTTTCAGTAACTGGAATCATGTCTGGAAACTATTCATAAACTATATATGTACAAAAGGAAATCTGGGTTTGCAGTTTCAAAGTTGATAGTAAATATAGTTTTATATAGTGTGTGTGTGTGTGTGTGTGTGTGTGTGTATGTTTTGCAGTTTTCCCAAACCAGTGAACTGGTGGAAGTGCCCCTTACTTCCAAGTCACAGCAATGTCATATGTGATTATGTGAAGGTGGGTGTATATGAGGACTCCTCTTGAAAGACAGATAATGCCTGTATTCCTTTGGATCATCAAACAGGCTGTGGCCTCCTTCTCATCTTGAAATTGGTGCTAATGTTTTGCTTCTGGTGAGAGGTGAAGCAAAGGAGCACTGTATCCCAGCAGAGTGAAGCTGCAGTGAGACCAGCACTAGCAGTAGCCCGGCTGTAGCCATTCACATGACTCCCCCATTTTCATCATTCTTAACAAGCTAGTCTTTGTTTTCAGTAAATATTGCCTGATTTGTTTCTAACTTCAGAATTTCTGTCAAAATACTTCATGCTTAAACTTTCAGGGTCTATTACTTAGTTTCACCTCATGTGTTTGCCAGTGCCCTGTATAGACACAGATACTTTGAGTGACATTT
This sequence comes from Protopterus annectens, assembly GCF_019279795.1. Taxonomy (NCBI): domain Eukaryota; kingdom Metazoa; phylum Chordata; order Ceratodontiformes; family Protopteridae; genus Protopterus; species Protopterus annectens. Next base: position 630,220,471 of record NC_056748.1, on the reverse strand, counting down.
TTCCTCTAAAAGCACAATTGAAATTTCACCAATATCTAGTTGACACAGGACAACTAGTTAGCAATGACAAGAACTGTCCCCAGAGTTGCAAACCAGATACTCCTGACACTGTTTTATATACTCACTCCAACTGTCTAATCAATAAAAAAGGGTATGGTGCCATGGATATGAACCTTCCCACTATCTCCATTACCAGCTTGGTGGATATGGGCATGCTGAGGCAATGTAGAAATTGCCTCATGTTTACTGACAACCAGTTAATTTTCAAATAAACTGATATGGTATCTAAGAGATACTGTATATTTACACAATGTCATTGTAGGCAAAGCTCTCACATAAAAGTACTCCTAATGTCAATAAGGTTGCCAGTAGTACACACACTGCATCGATCACACACTATTCAAAGCAGACATATAGAACCACATATGCTGAGTCACATAAATGCAAACTTACTAAACCCCAAATACCTCCAAGATGAAGTACACATAACAAATACCTTCAGCAGCCCCAAGTGCACTTGTTCAAAACAACACCCACATTTGCCCATACAGTCACATTTCATGAAGCCTCTACTTCTAAGCCCATAAGGCAAACCACCACACAAGTCAAATTTTTGGTTATTGGAAACTCCATAGTGAGACACACTGATGTTCCTCTCATCAGGCTGAGTAAGGAGGAAGTCACAGCCAGTTGCTTATCAGGCTAGGCTCCACCACATTACACATGCAATCAGGTCATTGGACCACAGATACCAGTATGACTGGTCCATGTGGGTGTAAATGACCAAAAATGTACCTCCTTAGACTATATGAACAGAGATAGCTTGGAATTTGTGGCCCAGGCTGGTATGGGCCTAGCATTGAGCAGCATTTTACATTCTCCAAGGATAATGCCACAATATAAACAAAAGATGAATGACTTTAATAACTGGCATAGTTTCTGGTGTCATTCTAAGGGGATGCAATATTTGTCAGCATAGAAGGAGATGGTCAACAGACCATGCTGCTTTGCCAGGGAAGGTCTACACCTCTCCCCTCTAGGCTGTCAAATATTAGTTAAAACATTTTTCCCCATAGTGCCCTTTTTTAGGCAATGCCAAAGTGAAAGTACTTCTGACATAGCAAATCAAAACCAAGAAAATCTAAAGGTATTACTGCTCAATGCTAGGAGTCTATACAAAAAACTTCACTCCCTAGAGGCTCTACTCACCCTATAGAATGCTGATATCTGTGCTCTTACTGAGACATGGTTTAAAGCCACAAAGATCATACTGACAGTGCAAGGTTATAATGCCTTCCACACATTTAGACCAATTACTACACAGACAGGGACTAAAGGTGGAGCTGTCATGATTTATATCAAAAATAAATATAAATCAAGGGTGGTCAAACAGAACAATGCACTTGATCTATTACATGTTCAAATTACCAAAGGCAAAATTCAATATCACTTCCTTGCAAACTACAGATCCCCCTCTGTGACCCAAGAAACCCATAAGATGTATTTAAATTTATTGGAAACACTCACGGTCCAACCCAATACCACATTCATTGGTGACTTTAATTACCCCACTATTAAGTGGGAATCCTATATGACACAAAACATACAGGTGCAGAGATTCCGGAATTTTGTAAACACAAATTCCCTGGATCAGATTGGCAATACATTAATCAGGGGTGCAACCATACTGGTTCTGTTTCTCACTAATATGGGAGAGTGCAGCACTCCCCCTAGTATAATGTCATCTGTGTTCAAGTCAGACCACAACATGTTCTCCTTTGAAGTAAAAATAAAACCTGGACCTCCAGCTAATCCTGAGATATTCAGGAACTACTCTAAGGCTAACTTACTGCTATTAAGTGATAACCTGGCAAAATCTGAAGCCCCCATAAACCCTGAGAACACTGCTGCCTATGCAAAGATGTTCACAGAAACCCTATATGAGCATGTTAATAGCTGCATAGAAGCAGGTATACCCACCAGGAAGAAGTACAGGACTAACTCAAAAAACAAACCACCCTGGTGGAATCACAAAATCAATAAACTGCTTAACAGAAGGAAGAAAATCATCGCAAAAATTAGGAGGTGCAGCACCTAGCATGAAAAAAGCATTCTCATCCAACTACACAAACAACTCAGAAGAAAATAAAGTCTACCAAAGCCAAATTTGAGGTAAATTTGGTCTTCCAGGCCAAGGACAACCACAAGGCATTCTTTAGCTATGTCCACAACTTTAAAGGCAATACACAATTGTGTGCAGAGCTCATTGTAAAGGGAGCCACCTATACTACCAGAAGATATAGCAAACCTACTGGCTATCAAATTTAGCTCCAGCTTTACCCCTCTCTCCCCATAAACCTTCACTCAGGAAATACCATCAACTATAACTCTCCCTGCTATCACTAAGGAACAGGTCCTTAACATTCTCTTCAATGCAAAGAACTCTGCATCAGTGGGTCCAGACAATATTCCAGGATACCTCCTAAATAGCATGAAACATGACCTATCAGACCCTCTAGAATTGCTATTTAACTGTAGCTCCAAACAGGCTTCATGCCTCAAGAATGGGGAAAAGCAGCAGTCATCCCTCTGCACAAAGGTGGGCCATCTACAGACCCTGGAAACTACAGACTCATAAGTCTGACTAGTCTCATATGCAAAGCCATGGAAAGAATTATCATGAAAATGATCAATAATGATATAGTAAATCTCCAGACACAGGACCCATCAAGGATAGGTGTTGAATACTCAACTGGTGGATTTCTTTGAGAACGTCACCAAAACAATGAATGAGGGCAAAATGTTTCAGACTGCCTACCTTTACCTGGCTAAGGCATTTGCCACAATACCCCACTTGGGCATTGTTGACAAACTCAGGAGGTTAGGCATAAATCCATATGTCACCTGGTGGATAGACAACTGGCTCTCAGACAGGACCCAAGAAGTTAAAATTGGGGAGTCTACCACTACAAAGAGGCCAGTCACAAATGGAGTCGCTCAGGGATCAGTCCTTGGACCATTCCTTTTTGCCATTTACTTCTCTAATTCAAGGCCAATGTCAGTGGTCTCTGGGTGACTAAATTTGCAGATGACTGCAAATTAGGAGCTATCGTTGAATACCATGAACCTATGAACCTATGAACCACACTGACACAAAGGTTCTCCAGGAGGGGCTGACAGACAAACAACTGATGTCAGAGCCACGGAGTAAATCTAAATACCAAGAAATACATAATAGTATCCTTTGAGAAGTCATCCACCCCTAGTAACTATTATACTGACAACACACACCTTAGAGTTGACCTTGGGACACACATAGACAGTAATCTAGCCTTTGACCATCATGTGTCTGCAGCAGTGAGGAAATCATTCTATGTTGCACAACTTATAAACAGAGGTATGGCATCTAGGTCAAAGGAAGCCATTGTTCCACTGTATTCAGCATTCGACAGACCTATTATTGAGTGCAATGCCCCCTTTGGTATGTACCTAACCAGTCGTATCCAACAAATGGAACATCCACAGAGGTTTCTCACTAAAAGAATACATGGTGTAAGTAAAATGTCCTGTGCAGATTACCTCAAGGCCCTATCCCTGCATTTTGTCTTCTACAGGCTGTTGAGGGGAGATCTACTCCTGGCATATAGGGCATTGTCAGACCCCACTCTGAAGGACCTCCTGCACATCAGCAAAACAAACAGCCCCAGAAATACCCATTCTAATTATTTAAACCTTGGCTGTGATATAAATATGGCCTGCTGGAGAGACAGGTACGTAACGTATCCCATCTCTGGAACAGGCTTCACATCCATGTGAAGCAGAGTTCCTCCCTAACTCAGTTCAAGTGTAACTTGGATAATAAGTCGGGGAACAGGAAACTCATCCCTGGTTTGACACATGTCTCTAATGGACACAAGTAGCCTGTAAATGGTTCATCTCTCAGGCCACTGTTTGTAAATGTTTCATCTCCTAAGCCCCTGCTTATACTTATCAAGGGTACCAGAACCTGTCAGAGATTTGGGTTGGCTGGCTAGGCTTAAAAACGCCCTTGTGATTGTTAGCCTAATAAACACCTATGAACCTATAACATTAGCATTAGTGTTTGACATTATTAAAGGCCATATTTTAGGACAGCTCTGTAGATTCAAATGTGCTCTACCTGGCATCATACAGTCTTGGCTCTGCTTCTCTTATACAAGGTATTTATAATTTGCTGTATAAATAGTATACAAAATATCATCATCACTATCCCTGTCATCAGTACTTGATACAATGATGCTCGAAGGACTCAACATGATATTTTCACTTTTTGTCTGATGGGAGATTTTAAAACAAAACAGTAACCAAACATTATACTAAATACTGGGCCCCACTAAGTTATTCAATTAAAAGAAGAGTTGTGCAGTACTTTTCATAGTATGTGCCTCTTTTTTAAATTAATATTTAGAGTAAATAAATGAGTATTAGATGGACAAGTCCACAAAGATGTTCAGTTTAGAGGAAGGAACTGTGAAGCTTAAACAGGTTGAATGGCATACAGTGTACTTTTTTTTCTTTAGCAATGGAATGCTATAGGAATTCAACTCAGGTGTACGGAGCTTGATTCAGAATAGAACTCTTAATCAGCTCAGCCTCACTAACCTGTGCAGTCAGACCTAAACAGCACAGCTCCCAAATGACAAAGACAAGTATAGGTTACAAGTATGTCATGCAGATCAGCTTGACTGATCGTTTTTCCATATCTTTCTTCTGTTTAAACTGTGACCTAAAACAAGGTATGATTCATAAAATTCAGTTGACAGAAAGTGACCTGGGAAAGCACTGACTTATGGACACTAAATAAAGGACACTATCCAACACCAATGAGCTGCCAAGCATTTATTAAGAATAAGAGCAGGCATTACTGCCCTATTTTTCCAATTACAGAGAGCAGAGTCCTTGCTTGCTCTTAATTATTGCACTACTGGTGAAGGTAATGATTTGCGAGGTGTTGTACTCTGTAGCATGCCTGACTATATATCTCCAGCTGTCTTCAGAGCTCTAGTTCTAGCTTACAATGAATGGGATTACAAATCTACTCACTGGATGAGCTGAATCTTTGCAGCATGCCTCAACTATAAACTACATTTAATGAGATTTTTTTTCTGCAGTCCCCGTTCATTTACTGCCATCTTATATTTGCAGGTAAGGAAGAGCTAAAGGTTAAGGGGTCCATAACAGTATGATTTTCTATAAATAACAGAAGATAGAAGTCAGAATGCATTTTATTCATTAGCACATTAAGAAGGTTAAATTTCCAAAGTCTTGTGCTATGTACTCAACAGGGTTCATGTTAAAGTCTAAATACTACAATTGAGTATCACATTAAAAACTTACATTTATATGTTATTTCCTACAGTCATGGGGAGAGAGAATTCTCATTGCTAGTAATAAATGACCACATTATAGTACATTAAGATTTGCATTTGTAGCCATGCATGATCATGTTAGAGCTGTACAATATAGGAGGGCTCTTACAGCTCTGTCTGGTTTATGTAGAATGATGCTTTGGCATTGTATATAACATACTACATATTGCAGATTGTTTTAATTTTGTGAAATGGTTGTATATACTCTTACTTACATAAGTTATAATGCCAGAAATAATTAGGGAATAAAAATATTAATGCAAGCTACTTATAGTGGTGATCTTTTAATGTCATGCATTTTGAGAAATAAGTGTTTCTCAGCAGTATAGGCTTGGTACAGAACAGCTGCATAATAAATACACGTTTATAGTATAACTATTTTTATGACAAGCATTACTGCTGCCCAAAGGAAAGAAAATATACACTAAGGCACTGTACAAGCACATCCACTCGGGCATGGATCGTGCCATCCCAAATAGAACCAAAATGCTCTCATCCAAAAAAAGGAAGCCAATCTGGTGGTCCCCTGCCATAAACAAACTTTACAACAAAAGGAAGAAACTGTTGCAGAAAAGAGGAAAATCCCAGGATGCAAAAAACTCCCTTACCAGTCTCAGTAAGAAACTGAGATCTCTCATAAAATACTCCAAAGCTAGTTACGAAAATAAAATTGCCAAAGATTCCAAAGACAACCACAAGGCATTCTATAACTATGTCAAGAATCTAAATGGCACTGCTCAGATCTGCTCTGAGCTAAAACAGAATGGCATTAAATATACTGATCTCAAGGATATTGCCAATATCCTGGCAGATCAATTCAGTGCCAACTTCACTCCCTCTTACCCCCATCTCAATACAGGAAGATTGCCAAATTCCAGTAATAACGGCCACACAGGTAAAACATGCACTCTCCAAAGCTAAGAATACAGCATCCATGGGTCCAGATGACATCCCGGGCTGTGTACTACATGAACTACAATATGAACTGGTACCTCACCTAAGTGTCATGTTTAATCATAGCCTCACCTCAGATTTCATGTCCACTGAGTGGGGCAGAGCTACAGTTATTCCACTCTACAAGGGGGGGATCCACCTTGGATCCGGGAAACTACCATCCCATCAGTCTGATGAGCCTTATCTGCAAGGCCATGGAGCGTATTATCGTGGAACTTATAAACAAAGACATTGGCAGCCTTCAAACACTGGACCCCACCCAGTTTGGGTTTGTGAAGGGCTGATCTTGTCTCCTGAACCTGATTGACTTCATCGAATCAGTCTCCAGATCCATGGACAAGGGTAAGGTGGTCCAAACAGCCTATCTAGACCTTGCCAAGGCCTTTGACACCATCCCCCACTCTGGAATCATAGATAAATTTACTAAGCTGAGCATTAATCCCTACGTCATCCAATGGGTTGCTAACTGGCTTACTGATAGAACCCACACTGTAAAAGTAGCTGACTCCAAATCCAACTCCAGACAAGTGACAAGTGGAGTACCTTAGGGTTCAGTCCTGGGACCGCTCTTGTTTGGCATCTACTTCTTTGAACTACAGACCAACACTAAGGGACTCTGGCTAACAAAGTTTGCAGATGACTGCAAACTGGGAGCCATTATTGAATCCCCAAATGATGTGGATACTCTACAAAAGGGCCTTACAGAAACAGATACTTGGTGCCAGAGCCATGGGCTCAAGCTCAATGCCAAGAAATGTATAGTTATCCCCTTTGGGAAAACACATGTACCAGTAAATTACCATATAGGTGGCAGTACACTAAACGCTGAAAGTGTGATAAGAGACTTTGGGACACAGGTGGACAGTGGTCTCATCTTCGATAACCACATCGCCACAACAATCAGGAAATCCTTCTATGTGGCACACCTCATCACTAAGGGATTTTCATCCAGAAAAAAGGAGGTCATTGTCCCACTGTACTCATCCCTCATTAGACCCATTATAGAATACAATGCCCCATTTGGTATGTACTCTCAAGACATCTGCAACAACTGGAAAGGCTGTAGAAATACCTCACTAAAAGAATCACAGGCCTAAATCAGATGCCCTACACTGACAGCCTTAAAAAACTCCAGCTATACTCTGTCATATATCGTCTACTCAGAGGCGATCTCTGCTTAACATACAAGGCCATGACAAACCCAGAGCTGTTGGACATTTGGACATGCTACACTTAAAGAAATCCCAATCCCTCAGAGCCACATGCTCCGGGGATCTAAACCTTGTCATCACAATAAACAAAACATGCTGAAGGGATAGGTTCCTGACCCAGAGACTCCCCAGACTCTGGAATAGATTGCCCATTCATGTCAAGCAGAGTGCCTCTTTGTCCCTCTTTAAAAGGAACCTTGACGATTGGATGGGAAAAAGGAAATTCACCCCGGGGATCAAGTCGGTCGCCCTGTTAGACAGGGGTCCAGGGAAGTAAATAGTGTGGGAAGAAATAGGCAGGGAATTGTTATGGCTAGGCTTGTATAGGCCCTAGGGATGATAGCCTAGTACCAACCTATGAACCTATGAAATATAATCCAAATCTGAAAGCATGGTGTTCCAAAACATAACAAACAATATATGTTTGCAAATATTGTGCCCCTGTAACAAAAAATTTATTAAAAAAATCATGATACAGCATTAAGCTAATGTGTTCTTTTATTACAACACCAGTTATAGGACATGAGTAACTCTCTTTTATCCCAAATGAATATTGATAAAGATGATGAGATACTTTAATTACTGCACTGACGGACTTTACTGTGGAACTTATTTCTTGGGCTATCATCTGTGTAGGATCTTTGAATAAGTGTGGCAAAACCAGTTCATCATCTTCTTTCGGCTGCTCCCGTTAGGGGTCGCCACAGCGGATCATCTGTTTACATTTCTTCCTGTCCTCTGCATCTTGCTCTTTCACACCAACCACCTGCATGTCCTCTTTCACCACATCCATAAACCTTATCTTAGGCCTTCCTCTTTTCCTGTTACCTGGTTGCTTCATCCTTAGCATTTTTTTCCCAATATACTCAGCATCCCTCCTCAGCACATGTCCAAACCAATGTAATCTTGCCTCTCTGACTTTGTCTCCAAACCTTCCAACCTGGGCTGACCCTCTAATATACTTATTCCTAATCCTGTCCACCCTAGTCACACCCAGTGCAAATCTTAACATCTTTAACTCTGCCACATCCAGCTCTAACTCCTGCCTTTTTGTCAATGCCACTGTTTCCAACCCATATAACATAACTGGTCTCATTACCCTCTTGTAGACCTTCCCTTTTACTTTTACTGGTACTCGTCTGTCACAAATCACTCCTGACACTCTTCTCCACCCACTCCATCCTACCTGTACTCTCTTCTTCACCTCTCTTCCACACTCACTATTACTCTGATCTATTGATCCCAAGTATTTAAACTCATTCACCTTCACCAACTCTACTCCCTGCATCCTCACCATTCTTCTGTCCTCCCTCTCATTCACACACATATATTCTGTCTTAGTCCTGCTGACCTTCATTCCTCTTCTCTCTAGAGCATATCTCCATCTCTCCAGGGTCTCCTTCACCTGTTCCCTACTCTCACTACAGATCACAATGTCATCTGCAAACATCATAGTTCACGGGGACTCCTGTCTGATCTCATCTGTCAACCTGTCCATCACCATTGCAAATACGAAAGGGCTCAGAGCTGATGCTTGATGTAATCCCATCTCCACCTTAAACGCATCCGTCACTCCCACCGCAGACCTCACCAGTCACACTAACCTCGTACATATCCTGTACCACTATTACCTACTTCTCTAACACTCCTGACTTCCTCATACAATACCACAACTCCTCTCTAGGCAACCTGTCATATGCTTTCTCTAAGTCTACAAAAACACAATACAACTCCTTCTGACCTTCTCTGTACTTCTCCATCTGCACTCTCAGAGCAAACATCACATCTGTAGTGATCTTTCCCAGCATGAAACCATACTGCTGATCACTAATCATCACGTCCCTTCTTAACCTAGTTTCCACTACTCTTTCCCATAACTTCATGCTGTGACTGATCAGTTTAGTCCCTCTGTAGTTACTACAGCTCTGCACATCACCCTTATTCTAAAAATCGGTACCAAAACACTTTTTCTCCATTCCTCAGGCATCCTCTCACTTTCCAAAATTTCATTAAACAATCTGGTTAAAAACTCCACTGCCATTTAACCTAAACACCTCCATGCTTCCACAGGTATGTCATCTGTACCAACAGCCTTTCCATTCTTCATCCTCTTCAAAGCTATCCTTACTTCCTCCTTGCTAATCCATTGCACTTCATGATTCACTATCCGCACATCATCCAACCTTCTCTTCCTCTTATTCTCTTCATTCATCAACCCCTCAAAGTACTCTTTCCATCTGCTCAATACATTCTCCTCGCTTGTGAGTACGTTTCCCTCATTATCCTTTATCACCTTTACCTGCTGCACAACTTTACTAGCTCAGTCCCTCTGTCTAGCCAATCGGTACAGGTCCTTCTCTCCCTCCTTAGTGTCCAACCTTTCATACAACTCTTTATACGCCTTATCCTTAGCCTTCGCCACCTCTCTCTTTGTCATGCACCTCATCTCCTTATACTTCTGTCTACTTTCTTCATCTCTCTGACAATCCCACTTCTTCTTTGTCAACCTCTTTCTCTGTATACTCTCCTGTACTTCCTCATTCCACCACCATGTCTCCTTTTCATTCTTCCTCTGTCCAGATGTCATACCAAGCACCTTTCTAGCCATCTCCCTTACTAGCACTGCTGTAGTTACCAAGCTATTTGGTAACTCTTCACTGCCACCCAGTGCCTGTCTTAACTCTTCCCTGAACTCCACACCTCACAATTACCATTTTTCAATTTCCACCATTTGATCTTTGGTGCTGCCCTCACACTCCTCCTCCTCTTCTTGATCACCAATGTCATCTTACAAACCACCATCCTATGCTGCTTAACTACACTTTCCCCAGTCACCAATTTACAGTCTCCAATCTCCTTCAAACTGGTCCTCCTACATAAGATATAATCCACCTGTGTGCATCTTCCTGAACTCTTGTTTGCAACCCTATGCTCCTCCCTCTTGTTAAAATACCTATTCACCACAGCAATGTCTATCCTTTTCGCAAAATCCACTACCATCTGACTTTCTGCATTCCTTTATCACCATACCTACCCATCACTTCCTCATCCCCTCTGTTCCCTTCACCAACATGCCCATTGAAATCTGCTCCAATCACCAGTCTCTCACCCTTGGGTACAGTCATCACCACTTCATCCAACTCACTCCAAAATTTTTCTTTCTCATCCATTGCACACCTAACTTGTGGAGCATATGCACTAACAACATTCATCATTACACCATCAATTTCCAGCTTCATAAACATTACTCTATTCGACACTCTTTTCACCTCCAAAACACTCTTAGCATACTGTTCCTTCAGGATAACTCCTACGCCATTTCTCCTCCCATCCACATCATGATAAAACAATTTGCACCCACCTCTGATTCACCTAGCCTTACTCCCCTTCCATCTGGCCTCTTGCACACACAATATACCAACCTTCCTTCTGTCCATCATATCGTCTATCTCTCTCCCTATACCAGTCATACTGCCAACATTCAAAGTTCTGACCCTCACTACCACAGTCCTAGCCTTTCCCATCTCTTCCTGTCTTCAGCCATGCCTTCCCCCTCCTCGCCTCCTTTGGCCAACAATAGCCCAAATTCTGCCAGCACGCTGTTGTCTAACAGTACTGGTGGTGGTCGTTGTTAACCTGGGCCTCGACCGATCTGGTATGTAAATATTTACTGGTGTCCACATGAATGATTTGGCCTTGTTTTATGCCGGATGCCATTCCTGACGCAACTCTCCCCATTTATCCGGGCTTGGGACTGGCACAAAGAAATGCACTGTCTTGTGCATCCCCAAAACCAGTTATTAACGTGAAATAAATAAATGTATACATACATTAGCAATAGTGCTAAGAGGAGCAGATCATTCCATATCAGACCATGAGTACTAATACACACACAGAAACACACACACACACACACACACACTAAACAAATAATAAACTTTTTGTAAGCAGTATATTATCATACAGTGCTATACTACCAAAATGTTCCAAGATATTATAGTTTCAGGTCATAAGGACTTGTATGCAGACACTGTCTTCATCTCCCTCAGACCTGCCTCTTAGTAAATCTTTGTACCTTTCCCATCTTCAATGACTGAGCCACTGCAAATTGTACTTCACTGTAGTTGTTTCTGGTAAGACGTTTGCTAACCCAAAATGAAGAAATGTGCTCTTTAGCTAACATCTTCAGCACATTAGCAGTGTCTTTATTTGTCCACTCTTCAGTGAAAATGATTTCCCATCATTAGTCTTCACTACTCATAATTCCAATATTAGCAAGCAGGCAGGGGGACTATGGAGCTGAATAGACAAGACACGGTGAGAGAAAGAGAGAGAAAGAAACAGAGTGAGAGAGAGAGAGAGAGAGAAGAGAGTGGGCATGCAAGGCAACTGCATATAAAATAAAACATTACTTGCTGTTGAAACGAATGGTCATTGCACAGTTTATATGTAGCTGAGGGAGTCAATGTCTAAGTATAATAATGAAAGACTGAGGCAGGGGAGGGTGGGATGAGATGAAGAGGTAACTTCATAGGGCTAGTTGTAAGAGTTTAGTAGACTCAGTAGACCAAACATCTTTCAATGTTGTATTCATATGAGCACTCATTCATTATCAAACAGAAGCTCTAGCCAGTTCAATGTGCATGTGTTCTGAATTGTCCCGCTCTGCTCATCCCACAGCATGCACTGCATTCCTTGCAGCATTTATATTCCATATAATGGGATAACTGACTTCACACAATATCCTTCCTGGGTGTCATCAGATATTTAATTACTGTCAAAATAATTTATTTTCATATGAAAGAGATGTAGTTGCTTATACGCTTTATTATCCATGAAGATCTTACTTCATGAATCACTGAGATGATAAAACATGATACTATTAGTTTATGCAGTATTGGCCAAAATTGGCTCCTTCCTTCCATATGATACATTACCCATCCCTTCAGGGTCGTCTTTTCCTGTGTCCAAGCTCTGTATATTTATTTTGGTCTTTCTTTTGGCAGCTAACAACTTACTGCCAAGTGCTACTCCAAATGATCTCTGCCACAACTCCAGCCAATGGATCGGCACCTCTTTTGGATCACAGATGCGATAGAAATTGTAGGGTGTGAGGTGAATATGAGAAGATCCACCTGGCATATCATAAATACTGCAGGTGAAGTAGGACTGGATTATTGACTCCAACAGATGGATGGATTGTCTTTATTCAGTATGAGCTTTCCCACATAATTATCTTGCTAGGCTGGCCATGCACGCTGAGAAGGTACATGGGTGACAGTGAGGACTAGCACACCGCATCTGAGAAGAAGCAGCTTTTACATTCCTCCTATCACATGACCAATCAACACCTCCATAATCAACATGCTTCCTCTGGGAAATGGTATCAGGTTTGCCCAGCACACTCCAGCACTCTCCTTCCTGAAACAAATGAGCAATGCAAACCTCTTGACTCCTTCATAACCCCTCAGCAACTCTTCATTTGATGGAGTCAATAATCCACCCCTACTTCACCTGGGTCACAGTCAGAACTTTATCCAGCTAGGTCAAGGAGCAGACATGCCCAAGACAATGCTTTTCATCTCTGAATTTTAAATAGTATGCTGTAAATTACTGATGAAGGAATCCACCCTACTCTTTTCACTGTATCTTAAATGTCTCTTGGTCTGATTGTCTGAAGTCCAGGTATTTTCTGATTTTCTGTGAATCTATATGTCATTGCATTCAGTACCTCTGAACTTGCACTTAAACAGTGAGATACAGATTACAAAGTTTAGTCTAACTATGTTTAGCTGCTCTTTTCTCTATTGGAATTATTTTCTTTTTTTTTATTTTTTTGCCTTTTAACAACTATACATGCTTAGATTTATCTCCGGGTCTCATATTTGATTCACAGGTGTCAATCAGCATTCATTTTAATATGTTGCTCTTGAAATAAACTGCACATATTTCAACGACTGGCATAAATATGTTCAACATAATCAGAGATAATTACAAAAAAGCTTCACTGTCACCTGGATTCAATAAACTCTGTGTAGGTTCTGCACAGAGCCTACACGGATTGCTTTTGCGTACGAGATACTGATTATTACGTGGCATCATGTCATGCATATTAATGATGTGTGATGCACATAAGCAAGGTTTCGCGGCTCACACCAGTGTTGCTGGCCATGAAACCTGTAATCTAAATGCAGATTTTACCTCCCAACCTTTTAGTCAAGAAATCTGGACAAAGACTAAACTAATGGGGCCAAAGGCCAAAAATAGCAACAGATTTACTATATTGTTCTGATAACTGTAGAAAGTAGGTAGAATAATAGGATTAGTGTTAGGCAGCATTTTCTGAAGGATATGAAATATGAAACTGAAATATATGTCATTATGTACTGACATCAGTCTTCAGTGATTTTCCAGAAAACCGCACATTTTACAAGGAACAGCCTAAAAACATAATGCAGACATCTAGACAGTCTGAAAAAAAAATTCTAGACAGTCTCTCTCGTTTCTTTTTTTAGGACAGCATTTGCATAATGCACCACTTAGCACAAACACGTTTTGGCTGTGCTCAGCTGGTCTGTGTAAAGCGCAGCAGCCCATAAATTGGAGGAATGGACCACCCAGGATGCAGAGAGGACCCAAACAGCCTTAAGCAAAAACCAGATGCATTCAATTAATACTATTGGTCATCGCACAAAACTGGTAAGCAGCACTGCCCTGTGATTAACTGGGAGAACTTTACAATAAATACTAAGGTAGGCCATATCATGTCACTAATCCTGTGGCGGCAGCAGGCGTTAAGTGTAGATGTGGTATGCAGATGGTCTGGGGTTCTAGTACAAGGTGTACACATTTTGTTTTACTGTTGTGAAATTGAGATTATAGCAATGAAGTGCAACATGCATAACTGTATTCTAGACCTTCTTATGGCAATAGCTGTAAGTGTAGGAGAACAATAGACAGGATCCATTTGACTAGCACATTTATACAAGTAAAAGATAAAAGAATGTAGCCACTGTAGATAAACTTCACTGACCAAAATAACAATAAGAAATTATGAAGTCAAGACGTAGCAGTGAAGAACACAGCATGAATAGGCACTTGTAAGCACTCCTTTATTAAGAAAACCAGCAGGTAAAAATAGGTAAGCGCTTCTACATCCATAAGATGTTTCCTCAGACCTTAAAATCAATCTAACATCACTTCCTTTATATACAAATAACTCCACCCTAATTGAAATTCAAAAAAAGTTTTATTAATCATCAATACATTCATAACCAATAAATCATATCTAACATATACAATTTAAATTTTTTTTAAAACATTTATAAAACCTTCATTTAAATCTTCTAGCTGCTAAATATGGTTTGATAGATGTTCTATCATTTAAACCAGGTGGTTTATCAGCCTGCAGTTTAATGATCCAGTGTAATTCTTTTTGCTCAGTTATATTTTTCTTGTCTCCTAGACGTGAATTTAAAGCTATACAGCATATAACCATAAACTGAAAGGAATGAGTATTATGTTCTATAATTTCCTTTGCCAAAGCACTTATTTCATTATCTCTATTTCGAATAGCTGTTAGGCGTTCTCTAACTCTTTCTTGAAGAGTACGATTAGTCATACCCACATAATAGGAATGACAGTCTCTGCAGACTGCTAAATAAATCAGATCTTTACTAATACAATTAGCATTTATTTAAATTCATATCTAGTTTGAGTTATAGGATGTATAAAAACATTACGAAAATCTAACACATTGCAGACATTACATCTGCCACATGCCTTTAAATAAGGCGTAGTAACTTCCTTCATACTAAGTGTGCATGGAGTAGAATGACAGAGTATTCATCTCAAATTTTTCTTATTTTTATACATATAGCAGGGCTTATCACCCACTATTTCTCTAACTTCTGCATCTGACCTCAAGATAAACCAATTTTTATCGATAATATCTCTAACCTTCCCAAAATCACTAGAGTTTTGTATCCTTAATGGGACCCTATCTTTTCTATAATGGTTATTCTTGTTTTTATTATTTTTAATAACAGAGACGGTTGTTCATTTCCAACATATAAGGTTTTGCTATAGTTTCTCTCAAATCCATTACTACTTTAAATCCTTCATCTATTTCTTTATATGAGTATTTATGTTGTATCAATTCCTGTCTAGACTTATTCATATCAGTTAAAAATACATCTTCATCCTTACTTAGTCTGGAAATCCGCATTCCTTGACCTTTTATTATATTTTTGTAAATATGGGAGGGATATATACTATTATGTGATAGGACATTGTTTCTACGACAAGGTTTCCAATGCATTTGTGTTGAAAAGGCACCATGTTTGTCTTTAGTTACTGTAATATCTAAAAAATCAACCGTATTTGATGATACAACATGCGTAAAATTCAAAAAGTTAGTACTTTGATTTAAAAACGTAATAAATCCAAACAATTTCTCTCGTGACCCTGTCCAAAGCAAAAAAAGTTTGTCTACAAAACGCTTATATAAAAATATGTGTTCTTTATATTCACTATTTGTGAATATTTCATGTTCTTTCCAGTGTGCGAGCACCAAATTTGCAAAACTATTCGCATATGATGTGCCCATTGCAACACCCAATTTATGTAAGTAATATTAACCATTGAACATGAATACATTATTTTCTAATATAAGCTCTAATAACATACATAATAAATCTGTTTGTATGACATCATATGTACTGTGCTTGCACAAATATTGTCTAACAGCTTCTATACCGTAAACTTGTGGTATCACGGTAAATAAAGAGCAGAAATCTAATGTTACTAGTAATATATCCTTAAGCTCCTGTTGTCGGCCTTGTACCATAAGAGACAAATCATATATAAAATGCTTACTGTCCTTTAATACATACTAAGATTTATCTAAGACAGGTCATAAACATTTTTCAACATACATTGATAAAGGCTGAGTCACCCATCCATGTCCCAAGAAAATAGGTCTTAGCGGTGGAGTTTGTGCATTTTTATGTAACTTGGGCTGACCTTGTATCACAGGTATAAGTGGATTCAACACCATGAAATAATCTATCAATTGCTTGGAAATAATATGACTCATATATCAATCATTTAACATCTTGAATATACGACCACACATTAAATCAACTTCTAATAATGTTATAATATTATAAACATCGATGTCATTTAGTAGTAAGTCAAGCATACTTTGATTATAATAATCTGCATCTAATATCACAATGCCCCCTCCCTTGGCTTATATTAGAAAATAATGTATTCATGATCAATGGTCAATATTATTTAAAAAAATGGGTGTTGCCATGGGCACATCGTGTGCGAATAGTTTTGCAAATTTGATGCTCGCACACTGGGAAGAACATGAAATATTCACAAATAATGAATATAAAGAACACATATGTTTATATAAGCATTCTGTAGGCTATTTATTTGCTTTGGTCAGGGTCACAAGAGCAATTGTTTGGATTTATTATGTTTTTAAATCAAAGTACTAACTTTTTGAATTTTACGCATGTTGTATCGTCAAATAAGGTTGATTTTTTTAGATATTACAGTAACTAAAGACAAACATGGTGTCTTTTCAACACAAATGCATAGGAAACCTTGTCATAGAAACAATGTCCTATCACGTGATAGTATGCATCCCTCCCATATTTACAAAAATATAATAAAAGGTCAAGGAATGCAGATTTCCAGACTAATTAAGGATGAAGATATATTTTTAACTGATATGAATAAGTTTAGACAGGAGTTCATACAACGTAAATACTCATGTAAAGAAATAGATGAAGGATTTAAAGTAGTAATGGATTTGAGAGAAACTATAGCAAAACCTTATATGCTGGAAATGAACAATAGCTGTGCCAATGAGACAAGTACAACAGTCTCTGTTATTAAAAATAATAAAAACAAGATTAACGATTATAGAAAAGATAGGGTCCCATTAAGGATACAAAACTCTTGTGATTTTGGGAAGGTTAGAGATATTATCAATAAAAATTGGTTTATCTTGAGGTCAGATGCAGAAGTTAGAGAAATAGTGGGAGATCAGGCCTGTTATATGTATAAAAATAAAAATTTGAGACAAATACTCTGTCATTCTACTCCATGCACATTTAATATGAAGGAAGTTACTACGCCTTATTTAAAGGCATGTGGCAGATGTAATGTCTGCAGTGTGTTAGATTTTTGTAATGTTTTTATTCATCCTATAACTCAAAATATATATGAATTTAAAGTAAATGCTAGTTGTATTAGTAAAGATCTGATTTATTTAGCAGTCTGCAGAGACTGTAATTCCTATTATGTGGGTATGACTAATTGTACTCTTCGAGAAAGAGTTAAAGAACACCTAACAGCTATTCGAAATAGAGATAGTGAAAGAAGTGCTTTGGCAAAGCACATTATAGAACATAATACTCATTCCTTTCAGTTTATGGTTATATGCTATATAGCTTTAAATCCACATCTAGGAGACAAGAAAAATATAGCCAAGCAAAGAGAATTACACTGCATTATTAAATTGCAGGCTGATAAACCACCTGGTTTAAATGATAGAGCATCTATCAAACCATATTTAGCAGCTAGAAGATTTAAATGAAGGTTTTATAAATGTTTTAAAAAAATTTAAATTGTATATGTTAGATATGATTTATTGGTTATAAATGCATTGATGATTAATTAAACTTTTTTTGAATTTCAATTAGGGTGGAGTAATTTGTATATAAAGGAAGTGATGTTAGATTGATTTTAAGG
The DNA here is from genome assembly GCF_019279795.1 of Protopterus annectens. Classification (NCBI taxonomy): domain Eukaryota; kingdom Metazoa; phylum Chordata; order Ceratodontiformes; family Protopteridae; genus Protopterus; species Protopterus annectens. The sequence goes on along the minus strand of NC_056748.1, from coordinate 630,202,128 downwards.
TCTGAGGAAGCATCTTATGGATGTGAAAGTGCTTACCTATTTTTACCTGCTGGTTTTCTTAATTAAAGAATATTTACAAGTGCCTATTCATGCTGTGTTCTTCACTGCTCCGTCTTGGACTTTATACTTTCTTACATTTATACAAGTGCCTATATACCAAATAATCTTGGAATTGCCGTGCTTGGTGCTGTTGTGCATTGCTTAACATCACACAAACATGGTGCCTTGCAATATACATCCTCGCCTACTGTGTTGGCGTGATGCACAACATTATCAAATGTTGTAAAACCAAAATGTTCACACTCTCAGTAAGTGTGAGACATGCAATTGGTGGGAAAACATCAGGATATAAAATGTAATTGTCAGGAAATGCTCATTCTACATTGAGCTTGAGCTATAGTAGACATGTCAGGTGATGTTGATGAGGGAGTGTGCTTTCAGGCACAAAGGTGGGGTGTTCAGGAGTTCCAAGTCTTTAGTGGACTCCTAGTTAAGGAGCATGGGCCCAGATGTTGCAGCGGGAGTATTCAGGCTCAGCATATATAGTATTTCCCGGGCTTTGAGCAGTGCTACAGGTATAACCCACACTGGTGAGCAATACAGACATGTTGATGACCACCAGAGGAGGTAGGAACATACCATCTACCACTGGGTTGGGGAATTTAGTACAGGGGACACGCCACAGATGTGCAAGTATCAACTTCAGTGAGTAATTGTAAGATTTAAAGGCTGAATATAGTCAAGACTGGTATTTATAATGGTATTCTGTTCTGTTTTTTCCACTACTATTGAATGAGCCTCGAATGTCAGGTCCCATGCCATGTGTTTGTTAAGGATGCGAAAATCACGTGGTATGCATGGATCAGAACAGTACAGTTCTAAACAGTAATTTTATAATAATTTTTATAGTAACTTAGTAGCATTGAAAGTTAAGGACAATTTAGATGGTATTTAATACAGTTGTATCAAATTCAGGATGCATATCTCAACTGTAAAAGAAAGTATGCATGCCTTAGTCTGTAGCACAAAGCAACAGTTCTATATTCTCAAATAACAGTGAGCATGCATCTTTAAACTGTAAAAGGAAAGTATCCATGCAGTAGTCTGCAGGATGAAATAACAGTACATTATTAGAGAGTAGTCATCAGCTGTGGGTTCAAAAAACACACTTCGCAAATATACAGTACTGTTAGGTTTTCATCATTATTGCAATGCAACTTTAGACCTCTATACCACTGGCACAAATTGGCTTCTGTAAACTGTAATCAATATAACAGGAACAACCATATCTGCAATATATGCACACATCAAGGACTGGTGTTTGCAATCTGTACTATAGTGTGCCTCTGTTATGAACTGGGTAGTATTAAAAGTAATGAAGACATTTGTTATGAGATTGTAGTGTTAAAAGTAAAGGTAACAGAATAGAGTAAAATAATTGTAGCAATGCTTTGTATGTCATATGTGAAGATACTAATGTTCTCACTTTTTTTTTCTCTCACCCCAACCCTTATCTTCTCTTTTTTTTTATTTCTTAAAGGTATAAAGCAACCAACCATAAAAGTATAAAAATATATCACTTTTACAAACCATATCCTAAAAAGCTATAACATACCACAGTTTATTTAAAATAATAAAACTTCATGTTAAAAACACTTCTCCAAGAAAATGGATTATAGTAAAACAGAATAAAAACCTTTAAGAAATTATTAATTTAGGATTTAATTACTTTAGTGACTTAGGTTGATTGATATTGTTATATAAAGCAGTAGGGCTATGGGATTTTTTTTTGTATTTTGATGAAGCCTTTCTTAAGACAAAAAGCTAACTGAATGTTTTTTAAGCTTTAATAATAATAAAAAAAAATTGATGCCTGTGATCCGTGGTGGTCTAAATTACTGCACTTCCATTCGGGAGTTGGGTTTGCTGACAGCCGGTTTTGGATTTTTATTAGTCTTTGGGCTTTTGGACTGTTTTCTCTATTTTTCTGATTTATTCACTTAATATAGTGATAAGTTCTTTTTTGGGTCCAGATGGCACTGGTTCTGAATACAGCCATATCTAATACATTCAACTATTTTGTAGTAGCGATGCTTATCGATAGTGCGTGATGCACAGCATCACGCACCATTGTGCACTAATGCTTTATAAAACTAAATGGGTATCACACAATAATGATTTATAAAACACAATGCTTCTTCATACAAAATGAATGGGGAAGATATGAAATTGGTGATATGGGGAGCAAGCAAAGAGAAATCTTTGCTGAAATGTGTCACTTACTATTGATTGCATCAAATACCTCTGCTACCTAAATGACTCTGTGGCAACACATGCTAATGCATTGTTGTTTGAGGAAGATGTTACTGGGTTTGAATACAAGTGTAAGTAGTAATTTTACAAGTGTATATGATACTTTAAATATATCTACTTACATTGTTGCTGTTTACCATTGCTTTGCATTGGTGCGTGACCTGCACCAATGTGCAATAATTCTTTAAAGAAAAGAAATGGGGAAGAGCAAAAATGAAAGGAGGACAGGAATGTGCAGGAAGCATGTAGGACAGAACCACAGCTATTCATTTTTTTCAATGATAAAACATGATCGTATATGTAAAATATTAGCTGAAATTGGACTGTCACATCCAGAGAGATGGGTGACAACAACACAATCATATTGTATAGTCAATTGGACCAAATCAAGTGTGTTATGAAGACACGTGTGTGGGAAGGGACATAGGTATGTCTATGTCAGGTAGGTTGAGTAGGTGAGAAAGCAATTGTAGACAGACAAGACATACAAGACAAGACACAGGGATGAAGGACACAAGAGGTGGGTGAACACCATGGTTGGGGTGAGGGTGGAGACATCGCAAACCCATGGATGTCAAGCTGGGTGACAATGAGAATTGAGTCATCACCCACTGGACTGTCATCACTGTCACCTCACTGAGCCGATGGCTGCACTGTCTGACATCTGCGTCTCCTTGTGTTATTCAGTACAATGTTGGAGTGTTTCCATCCAGCATAGGCATGCAACAACTGTGTGGCGCATAGTCCTACATGCGATGATATTAGATATTCTTTGTAACTGAAGCTTTGTAAATAGTTGTAAATAATTGTAAATTACCCTGTGTTACATATGATAGCATGAATAGCTATAATTTTGTAAATAAGTTTATGTCTTTTGATTATCCCTCTGTTTTATGCAAGATGTTTGAATGTCAAACAGTGTTCTTCTGGCTGACCAAATGTATGTGTGTGTTTTTTTTTAAGAAAATTCTGAATGTATGTTATACCAGAGTCAGCAGACCTAGATTTTTTTTATTGTGTGCTAGAGCTAGGAAAATAGAATCATCACTGCAGCTGTTCATTTACTTTTCAAAGTCTGATATGAGAAAGTAGAATTCTCATAGCAGCTTCCTGTTACTTTTAAAAAAAACTGCTATAAAAGCAGTTTCTGAGTCAGTTATTATAGTTGTTTTCTAAAGCTGTTCAGCAGTAGTAGCCCACTTGTTTCCAGAGTAGTTGTTCCAGTTGCTGAGGACAGACAACAGCCTGGACTGTGGACGTAATTCTTCATCTTGCCTTGCTGAGTTATTTTTATTAGATAGGGACAGATAATCTTCAGATAGTCAGAGAACTACAGCCAGTTAGTTAAAGGTTTTGTAAAATCAATGTGATATCTATCCTACAGTATTATTTTTATATTTCCTGTGTGTGAAACTCTTGTTTATTGGAATCAATTATTCAGTATTTACATGTTTTAAATCCTTAAATTTATTATTAAATGTTTTACTACCTCTCATTGTGGCTGGTTATTTAGTGAATACTTTTAATAACTTGAGAGTGTTTATGCTTACTGTGATAACGCCAGGACCACTCCTAAAAATCCTTACTGCTTGGGATACATACTACCATTTGTTTCAATACCCGTTTTACTCAATATAATTGAACATACCTTTTGAAGGGCATTGTGGTATTTGACTAGTGGTAGCTGTTACCTTGTAATTTGGGAAGGGGACACAGCAGGTAAATCTATGCCAGTCTTTCTCAAGAGTGTGTTTGTGCGAATATCTGACATTTAGGAGTGAGTGTGTCAGATAGTTAGAACTGGGACACAGTGTTCTGCAAGTGGTTAGTGAGGAAACTCATTTGGAGAGCTGGAGTGAGGCATATAGTCTAGTTCCAGGTTTTTGATCCAGTTCTCAGTGTACTCATAGGGGAAATTGTGTATTTCTATCCCTGCTTTTAGTGACACTCCCTTAATGAAGACAGTGGTGAGGATTATGTCTCAGTAGTTACTGCCCCTGGGTAAAGAGGACTCAGCACACTATGCACCAACCCTGGTAGTTCATTGCAGGTGATAAACTCACCTTCTTTGCCACTGCTCTCTGAGGAAACCACTGGCCTATCCTACAGTGCAGAACTTCCTGAGGAGCCAGGTATTGCAGAGGCAGCAGAGGGGTTGCTACTAGGTTGCACACCAGACATGCTGGGCAGAGGTGCTGTAGCCAGTGGAGTGGGGGCAGGAGGCTCCCATTGGACAGGCCTATCCTGCTGTGCCAAGGGGGGAGAGAGAAAAAGAATAGATAAGGGCTATGGTGACAGAAAAAAAAGGGAAAACATTAGTAACTTCATATGTGACATACAAAGCATTAATACAATTATTTGACTCTATTCTGTTACCCTTGCTTTTAAGACTAACAACTCCTAGCAAATACCTTGTTTACTGTTAAGCCTACCCAGCTCCTAACAGATGGACAATATACTATGGATTGGATCAAGCAATCCTTCATGTGTGCATATTTTGCACATATGCATGTTCCAATTATACTGATTACAGTTTACAGCAGGACATTGGTGCCATATCTCTCAACTGTCACTGATTTTAAGGGACGTTCCTGATTTTGACTCAAATTTTAACTCTGTCCCTCTTAATCCCTCCTAAAACTCATGACTTTTGGAGGAAAGGTGGTGAATTACACTTAATGAATAATGACAATAATTACGAGTTATAAACTTCTTTTACTTCAGAAAATGTGTATTAATTCATATGCTCTGATTCTGTCAATGTTTCAAGTTAATAGCACTAATATTTTAAAAGTGCCCCTGATTTTTTCTTGACTTGTCCCTGATTCTGTTGAAATTTGTCCACAATTGGTTGAGAGGTCTGATTAGTGCAACTGCTTTAGAGCTCTCATGTTACATTCTAATATTGATGAAAACCTAATAGTATTGTATATTTGGGAAGTGTGGTTTTTGAACTAACAACCTCTGACTACTCTGTAATAGTGAACTGTTGTTTTGGCCTCCAGACTAATGCATGCATACTTTCCAGTTACAGTTGAGGGATGAATGCTCAATTTGATCCAAATGTATAATAAACCAATAAAGGCATCTTTACATTTAATGTAAAAATAACTGTACTGTTCGGGTGCATATAAACCACATGCTTCTCGCATCCATGTCAATCTAGTGGCATGGGTTCATGCATTCAGTTTTCTGTCTGTGAAGGCTGCAAAAAAAAAAACAGAACAGCATACCATTATGAATACCAGTCTTAACTATATCTGACTTTAAACTCTTACAAATAGTCTTTATAAGTGATACTTACACATCTGTGGAGTGCTACCAGTCCTACATTCCTCAATCCAATGATTGAAGGTATACCTCTTCCTCATCCAGAGTTCTCTGTACTGATTCCTACATTGTTCACCAGTGCAGGGGATACCAGTACCACTGATTAGAGCCTAGGCCAGACTATTTCATGCCTCTGCCTTGTAATCTGTGCCACAGTAGTCACTCTGCAAAAGCCTGGGACATTGTTCATTCACTAGGAGTGCAACAAACACTTTGGATTCCTGGACACCCCATCTTTGAGCATGGAATCACAAAACCTTTCCACAAATGCCTGCCATGCCTACCACAGATCAAGACCAATGCAGAATGATGTTTTCCCATCAATTGCAGGTATTGCACTTACTGAAAGTGCACACTTTTTGGTCTTGCAACATTTAAAAGTGTTGCACATTACGTACCATGGGGTAAACACAGTGTGTGGGGGTGCAGACTGCCTGGAAACATGTTTCTGCAATGGCCAATAGTATGAATTGAATGCATCCAGTGTATGTTTGTGCCTGTCTGGGTCCTGTTTGCTACCTGGGTGGTCCATTCATCCAGTTTGTGTACTGCTGCTCTATGCACAAATCAAGATGAGCATAGCCAAAGTCATTTGTGCTAAGAAGTGCAACATCCAAACTGTGACCCCAAAAGAGGAAAAAAATGGGGAAATAGCTGAAATGAGGAAAACCAATCTATTACATGCACAGTAGGAAATGTTAGTACACATGAGATATGACTACATAGGACTGGATCCCAACTGTCACTCCAATGCTCCATCAGAAAACAGGATGGGAGACTTACCCATTTTTGCCACACAAACAGGAAATGAAGTCATTCCTCACACAACAAAGTGCAACTGAATGTACACTGATATCAAGGTATAGCCTGTTATTTGAAAGTGTATTATTTGTAATATAATTAGATGTAGTGCACTTAGTGATCACATAACCTGTTATAACTAATACTTGAGAATATACAGTTCTGTCTTACATTTCTGTGTTTCTTGGTCATTCATCTGTTATCTCACCAGTACTTAGAGGCATCCAGTGTGTAATCCAGTCTATACCATTTACCTTAAAATGTGTGAGGACATTAAATGGGAATACTATGATATGCAGTTACCATCAAATGAAGGGCTGGTTGGATAGCACCAACAAACATAGACTGCTGTTTTGGGGTGAAGCAAAGGTAGGTTCCTGCTATTGCACATGCAAAAGTACACTGTTCATTGGGGGGGGGGGGTGGACCCAGGCTGAGCTGCTGTTATGGCTCAAACAAGGATATGTTGCTCTTGTTACTCTTCTCTCTTTGCAAACTGCCTGTTTGATCTCATGAGGATTTTGAAGTCAGAAACTGCAATGTGTCTCATTACTTTCTAACTTCTCTCTTTTATGATTTCCCAGTACAAACATATGGTGCTAAACTGAGGGCATGCAGTGATCAATCAGTACTTTGGGGAGGTATCAATGTCTGAATCTTTGAGGCCTGAGGCCTACTACTTGCTGATGGACACATACAAGTCAAATAACTCTCTGCAGTCACATAGGTTCATAGGTGTGTACTAGGCTAATGGCCCTGGAGCCTTTACAAGCCTAACCCGCAAAAAAAAATGCCCAAGGACCATGCCACCCAATATTAGTTCACAGTGCCCATATCCAGTAGGGCAACTGGAATGATCTCTGCAGTGAACTTTCTGTTACCCATCCACTCATCAAGATTTCTCTTGAAGAGGACCAGTAAGGTGCTCTGCTTGACATGAATGGGAAGCTTATTTCAGAGTATGGGCAGTCTTTGGGAGATGAACCTGTCCCTCCAGCATGTTCTGTTAATTGTGCTATGAGGTTGTGATCTCTGGAGCGTATGTCCATGGAAGATTGGAATTTCTTTAGGTGTAGCAGTTCAAGTAGGGCTGGGTCAGACATGGCTTTGTAAGTGAAGCAGAGATCACCTCTAAGTAGACGATAAGAGACTGAGAACAGCTGAAGTTTCTTGAGTCTGACAATGTAGGACAGGTGTTTAAGGCCTAGGATCCTTTCTGTGAGGTACTTTTGTGGCCTCTCCAGGTGTTGTAGGTGTCTGGTCAGGTACATGCCAAACGGGGCATTATATTTGATGACTGGTCTAATGAGGGATGAGTAGAGTGGGATGATGACTTCTTTATTGCTGTATGCAAAACCTTTGGTTATAAGATGAGCCATGTAGGAGGAGTTTCTGACCACAATGGCAATGTGGTGGCTGAAGGTGAGGTGGCTGTCAACCTGTGATCCCAGATCTGTTATAGCCCCTTCACTGTTCAGTGGGCTCCCATCAATGTGGCAATTCATGCGAACTGAGTTTTTTCCAAAGGGGATAAAACCAAATTTTTTGGCATTAAGCTTCAGGCCATGGTTCTTACACCACTCACTGGTCTCAGAGAGGCCCTTTTGTAGGATGTCTGCATTACTTGGGGTGTTGATAATGACTCCTAGCTTGCAGTCTTCAGTGAACTTGGTCAGCAAGAGTCCTTCTGTATTGGCCTGGACGTCTGAGAAGTAGATGCCAAACAGGAGAGGGCACAGGACCGAGCCCTGTGTGACTCCACTCATGACTGATTGACAGTCTGACTTGGAATCTGCAACTTTCACTCTGTGGGTCCTGTCTGTGAGCCAATTTGCAACCCACCTAGTGATGTAAGGATTGATGCCTAGTTTGGTGAGTTTATCAGTGATACCTGAGTGGGGAATGGTATCAAAGGCCTTGGCCAGATCGAGGTAGGCTGTATACACTGCCTTACCCTCATCCACAGCCTTGATGACTGCCTCAAAGAAGTCAACCAGGTTCAGCAGGCAGGATCTTTCCTGGACAAAGCCAAACTGTGTGGGGTCAAAAGTTTGGGGATTGCCTACATCTTTGTTAAGCAGGTCCATGATGATGCACTCCATAACTTTGCATACCAGACTCATCAGGCTAATGGGGCAATAGTTCCCAGGGTCTGTAGTTGCTCCCCCTTCATGGAGTGGGATGACTGTAGCAGTGCACCATTTATTAGGGACATAGCCTGAGGTAAGGCTGAGATTGAACAGGATACATGGATGTTGTACCAGTTCATTTTGTAGCTCATGCAGGATGCAGCCAGTGATATTATCAGGTCCCATGGATGCTGCATTCTTGGCTTTGGACAATGCAGCTTTTAACTGTGCCACAGAAATGGTGGGTACCAGGCTTTCTTCTGGTATTGGGATAGGGCCCTTGGGGGGAAAGAGGGGTAAAGTTGGCACTGAATCTGTCGGCCAGTATGTTGGCTATATCTGTTGGCTCAGTATAGGAGGTGCCATTATGCAATTACTCAGAGCAAATCTGGGTATTGCCTTTGAGCTTTTTGATATAGCTTTATAAGGCTTTGTGGTTGTTTTTGGTGTCAGTCACAATTCTGCCTTCATAGCTGGCTTTAGAGGATTTGATAGGGGATCTCAGCTTTTTGTTGAGACTGATAAGGGAGGTTTTTCAGTCTTGTGACTTCATTTTTGTTCTGCGACAGTTTCTTCCTTCTGTTGTAGAGTTTATTGGTGGCTGGGAACCACCAGAATAGCTTCATTTTTTGGTGGAGAGCGTCTTAGTTCTATTTGGTATGGCAAGATCCATGCATTTGTGTACATGCTTGCACAGTGCATTGGTGTATGATTCAACAATCATGCATCTATTTTCCATTGGCATGGGTGCCGAGAAGTTAGTCACCTCTGTTTTTGTGAGCCCAAAGTTGGCTTTAGAGAAGTTTTTCAGGGTGGTCACCTTAATGGGGAGTGTAGGTGAGATGCAGATTTCCATGGTGATCAGTTTTGGTCAGATTTAACCAGGGAGGAATTGACTATAGGTGTGGAGCAACGGTCTCCCATGTTGGTGATAACCAGGTCAAGGATGTTGCTTCCTCTAGTGGGGCTCAGAATGAGCTGGTCCAGGGCACTGGAATTGATAAATTCCAGAAAGCATTGGGCCTGTACATTGGTACTTGAATAGTTTTCCCAGTTAATGGAAGGGTAGTTGAAGTCACCCAGTATGAGAGTATTGGGTTGAACCTTGATAGATTCCAGGGTGCTTAGGAAGTTGGAGTGAGAGTCTGGGGACATGTTTGGGGTTCTGTTGCAGGCTATGACTTGTATCGCCATCTTACCCAGTGTTAGTTGTACCTGAAGTATCTCAGATGCATTATGCTCTACTGGTGTGTGTATCCTTTAAGAATATGGAGCCACCACCACCTTTGAAGTTTCCAGACATATTGTAGCCTGAAAGCACAGGGGTGCTTTCTGCCTCTTTAAGCCAGGTCTCCATTACAGCATAGATGCAACATTCTCCATTTTGAGGAGAGCTTTGAGCGAGTTTATCTTGAGATTTAGACATCTAGCATTGAGCAGCATGATCCTCAGATTGCATTTGTTTGTAGCTGTTACAGTGGATTTTTGGTCTTTGCAAAACTGCCTAAAATGGCGCTATAGTGGTGGCAAGAGCCTTAGCCAGTACCCAGAATCCCAGAGGTGACAGATGCAGGTCGTCTCTGGCAAAGCATGAAGGTCTGCCGATCATGTCATTCCAGGCAGACAGATACTGGATCCCTTTAGAATGACACCAGAAACTTAGCCAATTGTTGAAGTCAATCATTTTATGCTCGTACTGTGGTATCATTCTGGATGACAGTAGAATACTGCTCAGGGCTAGGGTCATACCTGCTTGGGCCACATAATCCAAGAGTTCCATCACATCTCTTTTCATGTAGTCCAGGGAGGTACATCTCAGGTCATTCACACCCACATGGACAATGACTGAGCCATATTTGCACTTGTGGAGTGACCTGATTGCATGTATTATGTGGTGGAGCCTGGCACCTGAAAGACAACTGACTATCACCTTCTCCTTATTCAGTCTAGTGAGTTGGACATCAGTGTGCCTCAGAACTGAGTCTCCTATGATCAGTACATTTGGCAAAGTGTTTTGCCTTAAGGGCTTGGGATGAGGGGCACACTGTGGTGGCGAGCTGTGTATTCTGGGGTTGGTGTTGTGTTGTGGTGGTCAAGTGCATTTCTGTCTCGGGGGTTTCTGTTGTTTGGGTACATTTTTATTGAAAGCCTTCTTGAAGGTGGGTATATGGTTTGTGTTTCTATGTGTGGGTTTAGATGGTTGGTGTTTTGGAGGGCTGTGTGTTCTCTGTATTGAGTTGCAGGTGTTGACCTTCTCCTCTTGACCAGCTAGTCCAGTCTTGGTTGGAGCATACACTGCTTCCAGTTTGGTGATATAAGTGCATCTCTCACAGGTATGAGTGTTGGGAGGTAAGAGGAGAGGGTTGTTTGTTTACATTAACTGGAGTGCAAGAAGTAAAAGAACAAGGACGTTCTAAGGGGAAAATTGAAGAGCAGACTTTCTGGCACCAGTAATCGTTTACCTCAGCTGAGCACCGCTGCATGGTGTGCAAACACATGCTTTTAAACCAGAAAGTTGAAAGGGATGGAAAAAAATGCCCAAACAGCCAATAAACTACAATTTCTGGGCCAGAAACCACTCCTCTTGTGGTGGATAGGCTACCTAGTGCTTACCACTCCCACTGATAAGCTAGGCGGCTTCCTTCCAACACACTAATGTCTGGGTGCTCAGAAACTTACAAAACAGTCCTAGTCTGCAGGATGCCAAAATTGGATCCACGGAGTTTAAGCAAGCGCAAACCCATGTAAACATGGGCTTTTCAACCAGAAAGTTTAAAGAGATGGATAAGCTGCCCAAATGGCCAATAAACTACAATTTCTGGACCAGAAACCACTCCTCTTGTAGTTGATAGGCTACCTAGTGTTCACTGATAAGCTAGAGGGCTTGCCTCCAACACAGAAAGTTACGTTAATATGTGTACAAATCTACCACGTTTACTTGCTTACTATACCAAGTGATGAAGTACAAGGACATACCATAATTTTATTATACAATACAGTACACATTCAGGACTTATCTTGTAAATGCAGCAGGACCCCCAGTGTCAGTTCAGGGTTGACTGTGATGCAGGCAGTACATAGCCAATACATGGGGAAGTAAAGGCTGTGGGTCTGAGTTGAGGTCAGAAGAGGTCACAGAATTGCTGTACTGTGTCCTTGTCCACCCTGTAGAGTCTACAATGTTCATGTTGTGTATGTTGTGATAAGTTAAATGTGGCCTGAAATCTCTCCTCCATCTCAATCTAAGCCTATTGGCAGCAGTAGCAGCAACATTCCCTGCAGATTGTAGCACATACAAACGGAGTTAAGCAGCAGCAGCTCCTAACATTCTGTCTGTGTAGACTTTCTGTGTCTGTACTACACTTTGTTTGAAATCCACAGGAAAAACCAGCATGGAGTCTGCATGGTTGCTTTATAACTTGTTGAATAGCTCCACTAGGTTGGTTGATTAGCATGCAATTCAACTGCTTATGCATTAATTAGCATATATGAAACACAGGATAAGACAGATGAAATCCATTAATCTACTCCATTATAAAAAAAGCAAATGTGTAGCTGGCCAAACTGATGGTGAAATCACTTTCTATAGGTTTGCCAGACTTCACAAAAGCAAAATATTTCCAAAGATATCTTTACAGAGGAGTACTGAACTCCAGGAGGTATGTCACATTTTGTTGCCTACATAATGCATATGCTGGAATATATTAATAAATAATGTGAAGCACACATTAATTAGAAGTGTGCTGATGGCATGGCCACGTTTGTCAAGCCATTTCAGTGGTACTAATGATTGCCAATACACGAAAATAGAAAGTTGTGTGATAAATATGTACAAATGTTTCAGGAACAGGCCCTTTGAAAGCAGGTTTAGCATTTTAAAGATGTTTTATTAGTAAAATGGTTTATGTGTCTGTTCTTTTGTTGGTGGGGGAGCAAAGAGAAGTTACTGTTATGTCACAAACTAGAATGGACAGTTATTTTGGGGGTGCACAGCTGAGTTACTGCTATGGCACATACAATGATATTTTGCTCTTGCTACTCTTCTTGTTTTGCAGCCTGTCTGTTGTTAGTGTTTAGATCTGTAGACTGATTTATGTCTTTCCAGTGGATAACCGGCTGCCTACCTTTACTGCTTTATCTAGTATCAGTTACTTTGTAGTTATGTGATACTTATGTGTACTATCATTCTGTTGTCTTTTAGGACATAAAATGTCAGTCAGGTGGAGACCACCCCTTCAATGAAGTGGAGAATAATATTGGTGATGGTCTACATCAACATGGGCATTTCTGCTGTCAAGAGGTCATCCCAATATGCAAGAAAGGCTATGAGTATGGCAGCAGATTCTTGCCAACATCAATTCTGTGGGCGGCCACAACCAGACATATGCACAGGTGCACCACAGGGCCACTGACATGATTACCTCTGCAAGGAGGTGTGCAGCTGCTGTTGCCCAAGACCAGAGGTTAACCAAAGGTGGGCCTACTACATAGCCATCTCTCACCCCCAGTGAATATTTCCTGGCAAATATCTTCCAAAAGGACAGCTCACAGCAGAGTAGACAACAGCAAATCATTGGCTTGGCTGCCACTACTTCTGATCCTCAGGAGGAGATTCCAGGTAGGCCTTGTTATATGACCAGTTGAATACTGCTGTATTTGTAAAACAACTGAATAAAAATGTTACTTTTGTGTCACGTGTTTTTTTTTCTGGGGGGGTTGAAGACTGGTACTGTGATAAGCTCAGTTAGTACAGTGATAAGGTCAGTTTGGAGATGTCAGCATGTTCTTATTGAACATATACAGTAGTTAATGCAGATATAAAGGAGTACATATAATACCCCAGTCTTACTATTAAATGTGATGATGATGCCCTTACCTCTTGCTTAACTTATTTCAGGAATCCAGCGATGTATGTCTCCTTCAGATTGTAAGTCAAATACATTTATTTCAGTACTGCAAATCAATTTAAAGAAATGTAATGTGTTATTTTAGGCCTGTTGTATGTATTGCTGTACAGTCTGTAATAGTGGCAGCACTGTTAGCTGTTTAGCATATATTGCACCACAGTAGTACAGGTATTAATGTATGCCTATATATCTTCTTTATTATCATAGGTGATCATGACAGTGGGAGTGTGGATCTGGTGCCACCTGATGTCAATGTCTCATCTGACACTGATGATGGTAGTGGCAAAACTGAGGCCCAGTCAGGGGGTGCAGAGGATGAATATGATACAGAGGTTGACATCCACCCACCTCCTTCATTGTCCCAAGACATAGCTAGTAGGCCTATGCCTACCCAGTCCACTGAGCTCAGATATTTGACAGGTGGAGGGTGAGGACAAATGAGCAGGGAAGTGTGACTACTGTGGCTTCAGGGCCTGTTGAGTCTGTCTGCATCCAAAGTGTTGGCGAGGTGCCACGCAGGAAGGTTGATGGGGGTGCTTGGAGGTGGCCTGCTGTCCTTCCTCCACCTAGTGTAGGTGTCACTTCCATTGTCACTCAATATATGTTTAAGGCTGTCATGGAGGCACAGATACATTCAGAAAGGTGCTCCAGACAAATGCTCAAGGTTGTGGATGTGGCACATGCAGACATCCATGACTGCCTCCACCGTGTCACTGATTCACTGGATCAGATGAATGACATGTTGGAACAAAGGGTGTCTCTGATGGACCAAGGGGCGCCAGTCATGGAACAAGCAGTGTCTGTGATGGAATACCTGCTGGGAGGGCAATAGTATATTTGTGGGTGTAGGTCAGCTACATCTGCTGACAGCCAATGTGGCCATGCCTGATAATGTTCCCGTAGTGGCAGCACTTCCACTGGTCCATCAGTGAGTGTGCTGTCCTCACCCATAAGTGGCACGCCATGGGGTTATGGTCCTGGACATTCCCATGAAGGAAGAACGTCCAGCAAACTTTAGTCATGTTTAGGTAGCAGCACTGCATTTGACCTTGGGCATGGAGGTGTCAGTTCAACTCCTGCCAGAGCCAGTTTTTGTGGTTGGGAGCAGCAAAAATAAACTACAGACTCAACCATGCATGGTTCACACCTGTCTGACATACCAAGATGTAGAGCCAACACTGAGCTTGGCTGTGTTCATGCAGACTCTCACACAGCACTTTCACATCGAGGACCCCTACAGACACACACATACATAACAGTTACATGTTCAGCCTGCCTACCTCCCTTTCTTACTTGCACACAATCACTGACCTATTGTGTCAGCCTAGACCTCCTGCCCCCCACACACATATACACACATAGACACACACACACACACACACACACACACACACACACACACACACACTCACAAAAAACCCTGTGCAAGTGATGATAACTATGCCATATCCCTGTTTTCTCTCTTTTGGATTCAGGGATATAAAAGCTTTGTGTCTGATTCACACGGTGCATAGCAACATTAATGCCTAGTATATCTGCATTTGTGTTGCTGAACTGATAATTGTACCTGTCACTTATATTTGGCTTGCCAAATTATACAGTGGATAGCATCATCATGTCCGTACTTTCTAGTTTATTCTCTTGTAAAGGTTGTGAAGCCAGGAACTGCAATGTGTCTCATTATTTTCTAACTTTTCTCTTTAATGTTTTCCAGTACATATGTATGGTGCACATCATAAGACCATTCAGATCTCAGGATTGTATGACAGCACTGTAGTCAAACTCATCAGAACAATAATAAAGTATAAGCACCTCTTTTGTATGAACCTCACCAGACACACACACCATAGGTTCACAGGTTGGTACTAGGCTATCGGCTCTAAGGCCTATGCAAGCCTAGCCATAACAATTCCCTGGATATTTCTTCCCACAATATTTACTTCTCTGGGCCCCTGTCTAGCAGAGCGACTGACATGATCCCCAGGGTGAATTTCCTATCTCCCATCCAATCATCAAGGTTCCCTTTGAAGAGGGCCAATGAGGCGCTCTGCTTGACATGTATGGGCAATCTATTCCAGAGTATGGGGAGTCTCTGGGTCAGGAACCTATCCCTCCAGCAAGGTTTAGATCCCTGGAGCATGTGGCTCTGAGGGATTGGGATTTCTTTAAGTGGAGCATGTCCAACAACTCAGGGTTTGACATGGCCATGTATGTTAAGCAGAGATCACCTCTGAGTAGACGATATGCCACAGCTAGACAAACCACTGAGCTTTCTCATCAAGATAACACAGAGCCAACTAACCATGACATAATGTATGTGGATACATTGAAAGACATGTCATTGTCATCTGTCTGGTATCATATTAAATTGTAACTGTTATTCTAAGCTTCTTAGTTTTGGTTTAAACACTTAGGCTTCAGGCCAGTTGCTTTACATTAAGAAGGTATGTATATTCTTGTGGTAGGAGATGTTAGCCTCTGCTTTTCTGAGCTGGAAATTGCTGGTTAAAGGCTTAATGTGCCTGTTGTTCTAAGTGTCTTTGTTCTGATTTAAGCACTTTTGCTCCAAACCAGTTATTTTACATTAGGAATGTTTGTTGTCTAGACTCTTGTGGCAGGAAAGGATAGCTTACACCCTTCTAAGCTGGGAATTGCTGGTTGAAGCCTTATTGTTTCTGTTATTCTGAAAGTGTTAGTTCAGGTTTTAGCACTAAGCACTTGGGTTCCAGACAATGTATTTCACACTTTGAAGGTTTGTGGTCTACACTCTTGTGGGAGTATTCTACTGAATCACTGCTTTATTTCAACATTTTTTTTTTTTTTTTTTTGCTGTTGTGATTGCGATTTTCTGCACTTTGAATTTCTAATACTTCTGCATTTTATACTATAGTCTAAATTTTGGGTTCCTGAAACTAGAATGTTTGGTATCATTTGAGCACCAAAACCAGCCATCTTACATTAAGAAGGCTCCCCCTGCACCCTTCTGGCAGAAGTGTGTGGCCAAGGACCATTCTGAGTTAGGGACTGATGGAATAAGGCTCAGTCTTGACCTTTCCCTTTGTTTACTTTTTTAAAATTGTTTAACTTCTCTTGTATTTTAGTATCATGTTTGGGCAGGTTTGCACTCAGTTTACTGGAACAGCTCAGAGATTGCAATGCTGCCCTGTGAGCAACTCAGTTGTGCATTGTGAAGCATTGACACAGTTTTCTACCCCTAGTCCTTCATAGAGTAGCTGCATTTTGTTAGTCTTAATGCAAAACCTGGTCCACCGAGCCCACTCCCCACTAGTTACTACAGTATATACCTACTGTAATGGACAAAGAGTTCCCACTATTTCTCCAGCCAGCCTGATTGACATGGGCATCCTGAGGCAATGTAGCAACTGCCTCATGTATACTGACAACCATTTACTTTTAAAACAAACAAATACGATATGTTGGAGCTGTATCTATACTATGAATTTGGAATCAATTGTTTCACATAATAGCAAACCAGATATCAAACAGGTTCTCAGCAGACACGCTTTACTTCTTGCACATATCAAGCCCAAAACTCATAAACCCACATATATGGAGGTACTCACTAAAAGCTACACAATAATAATATACACAAAAGTATCGCAGCCAATACGCCCCCAAGGATAAACAGCTCAAAACCAAACATCTTCGTCATAGGTGACTCCAAAGTGAGACACGCAGATGTCCCCCCCTCCAGGCTGAACAAGAAGAAGGTCACAGTCATCTGCCAGTCAGGTGACAGGATCCGTCAAATCACACATGCACTCAAGCCTTTCAACAACAAGTACTGTTATGACTCTGTCATAGTTAATGTCATAGTGAATGTCTTGAGATGTACCTCACTGGACTATATGGAGAGAGACATGACTCTCAGATTGTGTGTCCCAGGCAGGTATGTCCCTAGCACTAAGCAGCATTTTACCTTCACCCAGGATGACGGCTCAATATAAACAAAAAATTATCAACTTCAACAATTGGCTTAGCTTCTGGTGTTAATCCAGGGGGATCCAGTATCTTTAGCCTGGGAAGATATGGTCAACAGACCATGCTGCTTTTCCAGAGATGGTCTTCACTTGTCACCTCTTGGCTTTCAGTTATGGACAAAGGTACTTGCCTCCCCATAGTGACTTTTTTAGGCAATGTCAGAACAACTACATTTCCTATGCAAAAAAGATCCACTAGAGACAAACTCAAGGTTATGCTGCTTAATGCAAGGAGTCTAAATCAGAAACTACACACACTGGAAGTGCTCTTTACTTTGGAAGATGCCCATGTCTGTGCAGTCACAGAGACATGGTCCAAGGCTGAAGAGACGCCCCCTGGCTATGCAAGGCTACCATGCCTTCCACATGTTCAGACCTCAAAATAAGCATGAAAGAACCAAAAGTGGAGGGGTATACATCTTCATTAAAGACAAATACACTTCATGACTGGTCAAATATTACGACTCCCTAGAGCTACACCAAGTCCAACTTACTGAAGTTAAAACCCCCTTCCATATAATTGTTAGTTATAGGTCCCCAGCCATGAACCAAGAGAACCACTCTCCCTACAATGACCCACTTGAGTAACTCACTATACAGCCAAACACCTCAGCCATGTGTTATTTCAACTATCTTTCCATTAATATGGAGTCATATATGAGCGCAAACACACTTGCTCTAAGATTACTGGACTTTCTTAATACAAATGATCTAGAAAAGTCTGCAACCACACAAGGGGCTTGAATGTTCTAGACTTAGTAATCACCAACATACAGGGTCCCTACAGTACACCCTGTGTGTTGCCCTCCCTGGTAAAGGTCTGATCAGAATTCAGGCTCGTCAAATTAATGGTTATACCTAACCCCCCTCAACAGTAAAAAGAATGAAAAATTTCTCCAAAGAAACTATAGCATCCTAACTGATGCCATAAACAGTTGCAACCCCCTGCTACCACTATCAAAAATGACCATTATACAGAGGTGTACACAACTTCCCTGTATAAACACCTATACAAATGCATAAACTTGGCTGTACCTGAATGGATAAAATCAATGTCCTCACAAAAAAATAAAAAAAAAACACACCACCCTGGTGGGCATTAAACATAAACAGGTTATACAACAAGTGGAAGGAGCTAATGTCTAAGAACAAGAGGGAACTGACTCAGCAGAGGAAGGACACCCTCCACAGTTGGGAGGGTGGCCTAATGGTTAAGGTATTTACCTTACAAACACAAGGTGCAGGGTTTGAGTCTCACAAGGGATAATTGGCTAGGCTTAAAATGGCTTGCAAGAGCAGTCAGCCTAGTACTAACTTAGGGTTGGGAGGGTGGCTTAATGGTTAAGATGTTTGCCTTGCAAACACAAGGTGCAGGGTTTGAGTCTCACAAGGGATAATTTGCTAGGCTTAAAATGGCTCGCAAGGGCAGTTAGCTTAGTACTAATCTATGAACCTATGAACCTATGAACAAACAAATTGTATATCTTGTGAAGTCCACTAAAGGCAATTATGAAACTAAACTAGCATTCCGAGTTAAAGATAATCACAAAGCATTCTTTAGCTACCTCAAAAATCTAAAAAGGAAGGCCCAGCTTTATGCCAAACTAATAGTGGATGGTAACAGTCATACTAACCCTGAGGACATTGCCAACCTGCTAGCAGAAAGATATGGGGGAAACTTCATCCCTCTCTCCCCACAAGACATACCCAAAGCAAACCTAGCACCAGTCCTGTACCTAGTATCTCCAAAGAGCAGGTTATAACCACACTCTTCTTGGCCAAAAACACAACGTCTATGGGACTGGATAACATCCCAGGCTAACTACTAATTGATCTAAAACAGGACCTAGCAGAAAAATACTAGACACTCCTTTCAACCACAGTCTAAGTACTGGCTTTGTCCCAGCAGAGTGGAAAGCAGCAACAGTAATTTCCTTGCAATAAGGGGTCCATCAACTGACCCTGGGAACTATAGACCCATAAGCCTAACCAACCCTATCTGTAAGGCCATGAAGAGAATCATCATGGACCTTATCAACAAAGACATAGGTGACATTCAAACACTTGACCCAACCCAATTTGGATTTGTTAAATGTAGAGCATGCTTAATAAACCTGATGGACTTCTTTGAGAATGTCAGCAAAGCCCTGGATGAAGGCAAAACAGTACATATAGCCTATCTTGACTTAGCCAAGGCTTTTGACACAACCCCCCACTCAACCACTCAGGAATCATTAAGAAACTCACAAAGCTGGGAATGATCCCATATTTCACTAGATGGGTAGCCAAGTGGCTCACCAATAGAATGCATACAGTCAAAGTTGGGGATTCCACTTCTTCCAGCAGATCAGTTACCACTGGTGTACAACAAGGATCTGTGCTGGGCACCCTACTGTTTGGAATCTATATCTCAGAAGTCCAGGGGAAAAGAGATGGCCTGTTCTTACCATATTCACTGATGACTGCAAACTGGGTGCAGTCATTGAGTCCCCCAACAATGCTGACATACTACAAAAAGGACTTACACAGACAAATGATTGGTGCCAAAGCCACAGACTAAAATTAAATGTAAAATAATGTATTATCATCCATTTCAGCAAAGGGGAAGTCCCTGCAAATTCCAGTGTTAGCAGTAAACCCCTTAGCTCAAACCCTGTGGTGAGAGATTTGGGAACACAGGTTGATAGCAACCTTACTTTGTTGACTATGTGTCCAAAGTGCTAAGGAAAGCCTTCTATGCTGCACATATCTTAAGTAAGGGGATCACATCCAGAGCTAAGGATGTTATAACTCTCCTATACTCATCCTTCATCAGACAACTAATAGAGCACAACACTCCCTTCTGTGTGCATCTTACCAGACACCTGCAGCAGCTGGAGAGACCTCAGAGGGTTCTCATCAAGAAAATGCAGGGCCTGCAACACATGATCTACATGGTTACATTTGCCTGGGCTCCAGGCCAGTGTCTGATACTGCTCTGGTGAGATGACTGCATCTGCTATAATCTGATATAGCCAATGACATCAGCATAGTCTGTTGAGCATATGGTGATAACAGTGTACCACATGCTGGTATAGATTACACTCACACTGTTGACAGCAGTGAGAATAGAACCCCTATCTACCCAAGTACACAGACAACAGAAAACAGTACCTTTTGCAAGCACCACAGCACAAGTCTGACTTTGACATGTCTGCAGATCAATTTATAGTGGATGACATCAGCATGCCATGTAGGAGACAAGAGGTTGGGAGAGATGCATGAAATGGATGTGTAGGCCTGTGCAAGTATCAAAAGACTAACAAACCATGCCATTGGAGAAGTAACTGTAGGAAAGCTCATCTACTTTACTGAGTAGAGAAACACACACACGCACACCAAGTTGACTGCATTGAGAACAGAACCCTTACCTATCTAAGTACACAAGACTACAGAACACAGTCATTTATGCAAGTGTCATGACACAAGTCTGACTTTTACATTGCTGTAAGCCAGCTTATAGTGGATGACATAAGCAGTGCATGATGAAGAGAAGAAGGTGGAAGGCCTGCCTGAAATGGATTTTTAGGCAGGTTAAAGGATCAAAATACTAGCAATCCATGCCATTAGAGAAGTAACTGTAGGACAGCATATCTACCCTGATGAGCACACACACACACACACACACACACACACACACACACACACACACACACACACACACACACACACACACACACACACACACACACACACACACACACACACACGTGCACACGTGCACACACACACATACACACACACACACACATACACACACACACACACACACACACACACACACACACACACACACACACACACACACACACACCTCAAGTTGATTGCAGTGAGAACAGAACCCCTACATATCTAAGTACACAGACTACAGAACACAGTACTTTATGCAAGTGCCATGACACTAGTCTGACTTTTACATCTCTGCAGGTCAACTTATAGATGATGACATCAGCAGGCCATGCGGGAGACAAGAGGTTGGGAGGGCTGCATGGAATGGATGTGTTGGCTTGTGCAAGTATGTAAAGACTCGCAAGCCATGCCATTGGAGAAGTAACTCTAGGACAGCACATCTGCTGAGCAGACACATATACACACACACACACACACACACACACACACACACACACACACACACTGAGTTGACTGCATTGAGAGCAGAACCCTTACCTGTCAATGTAAACAGCTTACAGGACACAGTACTTTACGCACGTTTCATAGCATAAGTCTGACTTTTACATTGATGCAGGTCAAGTTATAGTGGATGACATCAGCAGTGCATGTTGAAGAGAAGAGGGTGGAAGGCCAGCTTGAAATGGATGTATAGCCAGGTGCAAGTATCAAAATGCTGTTAACTTATGGGATTGAGGTGGGAACTGCAGGGTACACACTTGCTTTTCTGGCTAGACACACACACACACACACACACACACACACACACACTTGACGGCAGCAAGAACAGAACCCCTCCCTAAGTACACAGCGTACAGACCTCAGTACTTTATGCAAGCACCATGGCACACGTCTTGATTTTTACATAGTTGCAGATCAACTTATATTAGATGACATCAGCAGGCCATGTGGGGACAAGAGGTTGGGAGGCCTGCATAGACACACAGATTCATAGGTTCATATGATGCCAATAGCCTAAAAGAACTAGGATGTGTAGAAGCCTAGCTGTGTAAAAACACAAGTACCCTTACTGAGCATAGTTGGTTGTTTGAGTTTAGCAGAGCAAGGTTATCAGCAACACTGACTGGGCCTGTCCATGAGGGAGCACACAATATATATTGCACTTTGTAGTGTGGTTGATACATGTGTGTAAAATAAAATACTGAGGCCCCAGGGTTGTACTGTTTGGGGGGGCGGGGTGACACATGTATGTATTACAAATATATGACATATACTTAGAATGTGCCCTGAATTTTCAACGTTTTCTCATGTAGTTTTATGTCACACAAAGAAAATGGTTGATAAACACCAATAAGAAAGCATCATATATACAGTTCCATAGTGCAGTGAGCAGTGGATTCGTGCGGTGGTTTTCAAAGTGTACATGCATGCCAGTTACACCTGTTTCCATGTAGGTAAGTGGTGCACAAATACGATATGCATTGTTAATATCTGCCAAGCAGAATACAACAGTGGCAAGCAATTTAATGAATAGGCAGTCGTGTATGTGTTTTTTGCAAAAGTTAAAGCTAGACAGCAGGAATACGTTTACAGGGCTATACTACATAGTACACACGCAGTCATACATTTGATCAGAAATGCAATGATATATAGATTACTCTATCAGTAAAAATAATATTATATGGAATACAATGTATTTGAACCCAGGACCATGTGTATGGCAGTCTTATACTTATACCTGTTGCCACAAGAATGGTGAGGAAACAGTTGTCTGTGTTGTAGTTCATTGCTGTAAATTGCAATGTCACAACAGTAAAACAAAGGTTGTACATTCTGTACTAAAACCCAGTACCATTTTTACTGCAGGCCAGGGTTTCACAATGGCCAAGGGTGTTAATTGAATATATCTGATTACTATTTTTGGCCATCTGCTTCCTAGGCGGTCTGCTGTGCTTCATACAAACCAGATAAATACAACCATTACCCGCTTCCGCTGTTTGCGCTATGCGGCACATCACAGAAAAAGAGCAATTAAAAAACAAGAAGATTAAGAAGGAAAAACTTAGTAATGGACATAGATAAGCAAAATAAGTGTCTGCTGTTACATTTACTTCATTACTGCACCAAGTTAAGATATACTGCACACTGATACATTTTTTTTCCTGGCGATGGATATAAAGAGAGATACATAAAGATATATTCAATTACCATAATACTTTGTTTAGTCAAGGAAAAAAACTGTTTCAGTTTCAGTATGATTCCCATTTATTGGCATTTGTTTGCCAGAAGTATCTGACTGGATAAATTCATCCATTTTCAGCAGGGGCCCAGAGAGAAAAGCTCCACAAATAAAATAAGAAAAAATGCATATACACAGGTAAAAATTGACTTTATATTGCAATATACTGTAAATACATATATTAATATAAATATTAATAAACACATGCCATTTAGTATAATATATATTTATCATTATTAAAACAAGATAAATGCAATATCATGTAGTATTAAACATGTTGACATGCTATAAGTGCGAGAGCTTATTACTTACTTATAAAGCTGTTTGTCCACAAGGTAGGTGTGTTTTGTTACTGAGATTACTTCTTTCCTTCTAAAGGGAGATACAGTAAGTGTATGTATAAATAGCATTTCACGCCACACTGTATCAATATAGATATCTTTATCTATATTAATAAACTGATAGCTACATATAGGTAGATAAATAAAGAGATAGAAATGTATGCACTGCAGGTTTGTTTCACAGATTACTCTAGGGCCTTTATATTATTAATAATTTACCCTATAATGACAAAGTAATTAAATGTCTTTAAGCAGTATATTCTTTCATGTCTTTGTCAATATAGATGGATTTCCAACTAATATATCCATTCACTGATTTCTGGAGTTTTGAAACAGATACTTACAAGCCAGTTAAGTAATCAATAATGCAAGTTGCATTTTTCCATAATTTAAAGTGCATGTCTCATAAAAGGATAAATGTCTGAAATGTCCACCATTTAGAACATAAAGCATTTAGGACCATAAAATAAATCCAGAAACTTTTTAAATTAGTCAGAGTATTTTTTAATAATTTGCAATAACTGACTTTATTTTAATGAATGATCAGCTAACCAGTTGACAGCCTATTCATGTTTATAGATACATTACTTAAGTTTCAGTAGTCCTCTGACACTCCCATAGTAGGCCAAATCATTGAAAGCAGTAGTCACAGACAACATTAAGCATGCTGAACATTTCCCAAATGTCTTTTGTATGATAGAAAGCAATGCTCTAACAAAGCTATTTTTTGGGAGCAACTTGGGTCTCTTAGACTATCCATCTTCTATGCAAATGTATACTGTACTGATGTCAATTAAGCGATTTGTGTATATGGTCTACAGGGTACTGCTATGATATTACAATTCCATCATGACTCATGTATTTATACATTAAAAATACAATATATAGCCTACTGCTTTATAAATGGACTTGTGGATGTTGATATCTTGTTTCAAAGAAAGAATATATTCAAATGTCACTTATAATTTTTATCTATGTATTTTTATTTTGCTTTTGTTTACCGGGTTTGTCCAAATGGGTTTATTCAAAAATCCCTTTTCAGCAGCAGCTCAGTGAGAAAAGCTCCAACATACTGCAAACATTCTTAAGCAAACACTGATAAATATAAATGCAGAGACATTAGCATACAATTCAGCTACTTACACTGTAATTTGCTATCCTAAACAGAAGGGTCCAAAGGAAAGAATAGTTGTGTAAAATATTACCATAACCATAGATGTCCTTCTCTTCTGAGTTGCAGTATTCTTCACATATGGGTTGTATTTCACACAACGACCCAACGTCCGGCCAGTATACAAAAGCTTCATGATACTGCCTGTACATGAGACATCGTATGTAGGCTGAGGGAACATCAGCCATAAAAGGGACATCCACAAATACAATCCTGAGAAAGGTAGCCCCATGAGGAAACTAGAAAATGCCAAAAGATCAGTTATCTAAGAAATGAGCAAGATGTAAGGGGAAGACAGGTGGGATAGAATACTGCAACATAGAAGAGAAGGACATCTATGGTTATGGTAAGATTTTACACAACTAATCTATGTCCTTCTATTCAATGTTGCAGTATTCTTCAAATTAGGTGAGTGCAAAAGCTGGTGAGTGAGTCAAGGAGGAAAAATAATATATGAAAAAATTAGGAGGACCCATTTTCCAGAAAACCATGCAAGATTGCTCTGGCAAAACCTGCCCTAGCCCTGGAAATGTTATCTAGCTTGTAATGTTCAGTGATTGTATGAACTGATGTCCAAATGTCAGCTTTCAGAATGGATTGCGTGTCCAAACCTTTGAAGAAAGAACCTGAGGAAGCAACTTTTCTAGTGGAGTGGACTTTCACAGAAGAAGATAAGGATTTTCCATGAAGTTGATAAAGTACAATGGCCTTAGATATCCAAGAAAAGATAGTTTGCTTAGAAACAGGCAACCCCAGAGCCCTTGGATAAAAGGACACAGAAAATCTATCAGCTTTCCTGATAGACTTTGTTTTGTCCAGATAAAATCTAAGCTGTCTATGCACATCAAGGGAATGCAAAATCCTCTCACTAGGAGATTGCAGAGATGGGAAAAAAGTAAGCAACTGAATAGTCTGATTTAAAGAGAGGTCATTAACCACTTTAGGCATAAAAGAAGGATTAGTTCTCAAAGAAACCATATCCTTTAGAAAACTAGGAATGTTGGTGAAGCCATTAATGCCTGGATCTCAGAAACCCTTCTGGTTGAGGTAATGGCTACCGGAAGCATTGTTTTCAAAGTACACATTTTAAGAGAAGCTGAACCAGTTAGTTCAAAGTGGAACTGAGTCGACTTCTCTAGGACAAAATTAAGATCCTAAGGAGGCAGAACTGGTTTTCTGGGAAGATTCATATGCAGGACGCTTTTCAAGAAAAGTTTAACCTCCAACCAAGAAGCCGATGGAGGTGTCAATAGCAGGCAAGCTGATAAAGCAGAACAGTGGACTTTAATAGAAGAATAAGAGAGACCACCATTAAGTAACTCACACAGGTAAGATAATACCAAAGGAATATCCACCCTAAGAGGGTCCTTTTCCTCTTTTTGGCATCAAATTGGGTTTCCTGAACTCCTACAAAACCCAAAGCACATCCTTAGAGAAAAGGTGCCTAAAAGGAATCAGACGCTGATCACTCACAAAGTCAGGTGAAGGGCTGATAAGTGTGGATGAATCAGAGATCCCTTGTCCAGAGTGAGTAAGTCCATCCAGTGAGGCAACTTGTAGTGATGGCCCTTGGCTAATTGCAGAAGAAGAGGGAACCAATGCTGTCTATGCAAAATGAGGTCACTAACAAGATTTTTGGTTTCTCCTGTTGAATTTTCAGCAGGATCTTCTGAATGATAGTTAAGGGCAATGCATAAAGAAACTTCCACTTCCATGAGAAAAAGAGGCTGTCCACCTTCCATGCCTGAAGATGAGGGACCCTGGCATAAAAAAAGAGGAAGTGGTCTATTCTGGGGGGAGGCAAATAAATCTATCTCTGGAGTACCCCCCCCCCCAGTAAACTTGGTCCAGGAACACATCCCTGTGAAGCATCCACTCATGGGATGGTGTCATGGATCTGCTCAGTGCATCTGCCACAAGGTTCTGAGCAGAGGGAAGGTACACATGCTGCAGTATGACTTTGTACTGTACAGCCAAATCCCACGCCTTGATTGCCAAGTGACAAAGAAGATAAGATTTTGTACCTCCTTGCTTATGTACAAAAGAACTGTAGTATCATCTGTGAGAATCTTGAGAGAACCTGGAAGAAACAGAGGATGCAATGCTTGTAAGGCTAGAATCAAGGCCCTTATTTCCCTGACATTTATGTGCTCTTTTATCTGAAAAGGAGCATAGTCCCTGCACTTTTGTGGAAGCTGAGGTTACTGTAAAAAGTTTCTGAACTGGATGAGGAATGAGAAGAGGTAGACCTGGATTCAGACTGAGTTGCTGCATTCAGCATCCTCGTTCTGTCTTTAAGGATGGAAGAAGAGGAATGGCAGTCTCCAAGGGGTGCACATGCTTGGCCCAAATTGTTTTCAAAAAACACTGGAACTTCCTCATGTGAAGTTTTGCAAAGGGCAGTATAGGAATTGTGGAGGCCATGAACCCAAGAAGTCTGAGGAACTCCCTGGCTGTGATGGAGGAAAGAGTTAGAAGAGATTCCATGAAAGCTATGAGAGACTGAGCTTTCTCTGAAGGAAGAAACACCATCATCAAATCTGTCCTGAACCTGCACCCGAGAACATTTAGATCTTGACTGGAAGAAAGAGAAGATTTTTTGAAATTTATCATGAACCCCAAGCCTTGAAAAAAGGGAATAACAAGAGTTAGGTGTTGAGTAAGAAGAGCTGGACTGCTGGCCAGAAACAGCAGGTCATCCAGGTTAAGGCAAACTTGAAGGCCTTTCAGTCTTAAGAAGGCAATGGCTGGGACCAGACACTTTGTGAAAACCATGGGGGCAGTGGAAAGACTTAAGGCAAGGCAGAGAACTGAAAGTGCCAAGAACCCACCGAGAAATGTATTTCCTGAAGAGATGGTGAATAGGGATCTGCAGGTAAGCATCCTTGAGATCCAGTGAGATTAAGAAGGTTTGAGAAGACACAACTGGAGAAGAGACTGAAGGGATAGCATTCTGAAAGAGCACACCACCAGGAAGGTATTTAACTTTGAGAGGTCCAAAATAAGTCTCCGGGGACCCTCTTTTCTTGGAACCAGGAACATCCTGGAATAAAATCCCCTTCCTTGCTGATGTGAAGGAACTGGTTGAATGGTGTCTTGAAGAGAGAGCTGAGAAAACAGCTGAGGAAACAAATGAAGTTGTTCTGAGGGAGGTTGAGGAATCCCTTGAAAAGGGGGAAGAGACTTCAAAAGTCATGAAGTAGCCATTTTGAATAATGGAAATCACCCAAGAATCCTGAGTAATCTCCTCCCAGGCAGAAAGAGGAAGATGGAGAGAAAGTGGAGTATGACTTGGAAGCTAGTGATGATTGTCACAGAGAGCCTGACCTAGGCTGAAAGGGCTGTGGAGGAGATGGGGCAGAAGGAACAGCTTTAGATGGTGGTGGTCTTCTAGTAGCTTTCATAGGCCTAGAACCCGAGGGTACTGAAAAAGAAGCAGACCTAGAAGGTCTCCTAATGAAAGTAGTCTTAGCCAGAAAGTTTCTATGAAATTTAGGCAATGGAGGAAACTAACAAGTGTTTTAAGTCTTGGAGTTCTTTCTCTTTTTCTTTAAGTGTCTTAAACAATTCAGCAACAGCCTTACCAAAAAGTGCAGAGTTATCCAGTGGGACATCAAGCAATTTTGCCTTGATGTCATCTGGGAGAGATTGTAGACAAGCCAAGAGTATCTACTAAGGACAGAAGCAGAAGCTGCAGATTTAGAGGAAGTCTCAACCATATCATAGCTGCACTTAATGGAATGCCTAGTGACCTGTGAAGATGCAGCTATAAAACAAAAGAGTCAAAGACTTAGCCTCAGAATCAGGAAGCTGAGACAGAGCCTGCGAAGTCAAAGATAGCAAAGCCAGGGAATACCTAGACATACGAGTCTGGTAATTAATGGCCCTAATAGCTAGGGGTTGAAGTAGTATATACTTTCATACCTAACCTTTCCAAGGTTTTCTTTTTCTTTGTCAGAGGGAAGCAATTTTATGGAGGGAACTACTCGAGAGGATTTGTCTGAAGAGATGGAAACCACAGCTAGGTTGGCTGAAGGACACTTAAAAAGGAATTTACGATCCTCAGGGACCTTGTAGAAATGGTCAGCTCTTTTAGGTGCTGGGGCCTGTGAATCAGAAGTTTTAGATGAGGAAGCAAAAGCATCAAGGAAGGCTGGAAGAACTGGAGGGACAGCAGCAGGAACTGGAGCCTCCACCTGAACAAATCATCTATCTTTTGCTCCTCTGAAATGTGAGAGGAATCCCACTGAAAAAAAAATCTTTCATCTTATTTACTGTTTCACCAAAAGAGAGTTCCTCCAAAGGTGAGTCCCCCCCCCCCCCAATGGACTCTTCCTCAGGGAAAGCGTATTCCAAGGGTGAAGTAATCTGAGTCTTCATCAGGGAAAGCGTATTCCAAGGGTGAAGTAATCTGAGTCTTCATCTGAGGAAGACCCCTCTGAATCAGAGTCCTTGGCTGGAATAAAGACTCCTGACAACCTGAGGTCAGCACAGGACAAGAAGAGAAAGTAGGACCAGAAATATTAGAGGCAGAAGCCTGGGGCCTAAGGGCCATCAAAGCCTTAACAAATCCTTGAGAAAAACCTTCCCAGTCTGACATTGCAGTGGAAGGTACTACAGAATGTGTAGTCTTTTGTCTCTTTTTAGTTGACTTCTCTAATGCAGGAACAGGGGCAGACATAGCCCTAATGGCTGGCTATTCTTGCTGTGAAAGAACCAGAGCAGCTACCAAGTTCTCTGAGAAAAGCATCCATGGTGCCCCCAAATCGTCCGAACCGGATGTCTGCAAAGCCTCACATGTGCTCAGTTCCACAATCCTGATGGCTTCCAATAATGTTCCCACCAGAGAAGCAGCTCCATCCTCCGATCGTACCACACGGTTTTCACTAACCTCAAGGGGTACGTTAGAGAGAGAAGGCACAGCCAAAGAGGATTCGGGCCTAGCTTTGGTCATCTTCCTCTTCACAGACAGCTCAGAGGAACTTGCAGAACTCTCCATAGATTCCCTAGGCAAAGATTTTAACCTCTGATTCTCCAGATATAAATTAAGAGTGGACAGATGACTACGTAAGTTTTTAGGGAAAAAGGCCTACAGATAGAACAGGATGGATGGTCGTGGGTAGGCCTTAAACAAAACAAAGTTTGTGGCTATCCTTATGTGGAATTAGTCTTCCATACCTACACTTGCCATTTCTGGATGACATTAACAAATGGCAGAAGCAAACAAATAAATCCCCTATGGGGTACTTATCTGAAGCAGAAGAAACAATGCAGTTCCAAATGGCAGACCGAACGTACAAGTCAATCTTTCTGAATGGCAGTGACAAAGTTCTGAAGATTGTACATGTGGATGTCCCTTTTATGGCTGACATTCCCTCAGCTTATGTGCAATGTCCCACATCCAGACAGTAGCATGAAGCTTTTGTATACCGGCTGAACACTGGGTGAAATACAAGCCATATGTGAAGAATACTGCAACATTGTATAGAAAGACATCGGTGTTACCTTACACATTCATTTGCTAAATTAGACTACATTCATACAAAATAAAAGCAACTATTCCAGTTAAAACATACTTATGCATTTGTAGATGTTGAACACTGAGTAATTGAAGATGTACATTAGTTGGTTTGTCACACTGATATAGATCATGTGATTAGTGCTTAGGAATTCAAAGAAATGGAAGTGAGAAAAGGAAAATCTCTGAACTCAACAAATAAAGGACAGAAAATTATGGACTAAGTTAATTTTTTGTATCTTAATTGATGCTTCCTTGCAATTAATACATTTCAAGGTAGCTTTGTTCCTTTGGGCCCATCTGTGTAGGATTGCTATTGTTGACTACAGAGAATTGATATGATTAGTAACTGTGATTGTATTATCAGCCTTTATAACACTGGGGTATGATTTGTAAAACAAAAAAAAAAATCAGTCCTTCCTTGCACTCACATGTTCAGTATTTAAATCTTGGCATTTTAACCTACTGCTTTAATGCATCTGAAGAAGAACAACAATGTAAGACTACATTATTTGCTAGACATATGTGAAACAATATCTCAGTTATCCATGGACACTTCTTAAGTATATACGTAAAAATGCCAGTCTTCTCTTAACTACTTTAATGCAGCTTAGAATTCATTCTGACTCTTCCATTTTGTAGTGTCAGTACAGAAGGTTTAAAGATGATTGGATTGTGAGTCCAATATAACCCTTTGAAGACATTTATAGAAGTTTGAAGTTAAACTAGCAGGACTATAATTAGTACTATTTACTTCACCACTCTTAGAAATGAGGATTGCAGCTACTTCTCAGAAAGCTTCAGGGACAAACACCTTTGACAGCAAGCAATGAAACAGAAAAGTCACACATGGCAAGACTGAGTTCTTTATCATGGCTAAGAAATAATAATTTAGGTTATATTAGTCCTACAGAGAATCAGGATGCAGCCTATGCAGAGCATGTAAGGCAGCCTCTTAACCTATTTCTGGACACACATTTGACTCAATATCTGTTACAGCAACGCCGATCAGTGTCATCATCCACTGGTAAAATTTACTATTAAGAGATGGGATAGTTCAAACTATTAAGTTGATAACACTGATGGACGTACCATTGTAGCATAAACATTTATTTATTTATTTATTGACATTTGATTACCAGGAAAGTCTGAATGGGTAGAAGCTCATTTTCAGCAGAGGTCTGGGAAGAAATGCTCCAAATTATTACAAAACATTTTAAGAACAATAATTTTACAATCTTCAAAAATAAAACAAAAACATCTGCAGGTTAAATAATTATAACAATTTAGTGATAATATAAAATATTTGTTAAGAATCAATACACTTTATATGACAATCATTTAATATTTATAGAAATTTTAGACAGTTTGTAGAGAAATTAAAGGTAATTTGGCGTTATACAAACAGGAATTGCAATATGAAGTGAGGAAAAAATAGGCTTTTGGTATATTTAGAGGAAAAGTCAGGGAAAAAATTAATAGAAGTATGGAAGTTAATGAAGAAGGGAGAGTAAGGAAGTATAAGAAATGAAAATGTACTTATTCACATTTAGGGATATAGTTTATTCTGGTGCTGAACAAGACTAGATCCAGATTTTAGCTAGGTAGCCTTTCAGAGTGGTTTTGAGAAATGGGAGGGAGGGCATTGACCTAATGGATACACTTAAGGAGTTCTAGACTTTAAGCAACTGTGTACAAGTACAGGCTATGCCCAGCAAATCTGATAGGCTTGTAGACAGACAGGAGTTTATGGTCACTGGACTGCAATGATCAAATGGGAATATAGTTGTGCTGAATGTTTTTTAGTGGTGGGCAGGCAGATGGATACTGGATAATTTTACAGATGGTAAGAAGCTGAGAATATGTTAGTTGATGAGGCACTTCAGGCTTTTTAGTGCTATACAGTAGTGGGTTCTGAAAAGGGTATTTACTGCTAGTTTAGCAAGTTTGTTATAGCATTGTTCAAGCCTGGAGGTTAGTAAGGATGGGAGCACCTTAAAGAAGTGTGGAGAGAAGATAAGTAGTGGTAAGTGTAGCTTTAGTTGTATTGGTGTGAATCTTTTTGGCTGTGTAAAGCATCCTTAATCTTTGAGGAGTTTTTCTTATTCAATTTTTTTATATGCAGGTTGTAGGTAAGCTTGACATCCACTGTAACCCCTGATAATTTGCTATAAGAAGTTAATTCACTGTTTGTATTATCAAGAGAGAGGACTTTAAATGAAACTGAGCATGAGTTGTGAGTTATGAAGCCATGTTTCAGTGACTGTTAAAGCATCCGGAGTAATTTTTTGGAGGTGTACCATGTTGTCAGATGTGCAAATGAGAGTGGAATCAAGTACATATTGTAGTTGGGTGACCTGATGTGTGGATGCATAGAGGGGATTGTGAAAATATTAAAGAGGAAGGGACCAAGGATACCTTGTGGTACACCGAGGGTGATTGGGAGGGAAAGACAGAGAGCATGGAGTGCCATTTTACTAACTGACACCTATTTATTTTTTTATATTATTTATTTTACATTTGTTGACCGGGCTAGTCTAACTGGATATATGTCTATTTTCAGTAAAGGCCCGGGGAGATAATCTCCGTGAGAACAAAATCAAAACATCTCATATAAACAAAAGATTCATAACAATTATTAAAATGTACAACGTACTTTGAAGGAATAGTACAGAGATTATCAAATAGGGTAGACAATCCAATCATAGTACAGAGAAATGCAGGTAAGTACAAAAATTACAGGTTAATGTTGTTTTCTTTCGGCTTTTTCCCGGTTAGGGGGTCGCCACAGCAGAACTCCGGTCCGCTAATGACTGGCAGTCAATTTTTATGGTGTTGAGGTGCTAGCCCGATGCCCAACCTTCAACGAAGGCACGCCCATTCACGCATGTCTTTCAAACGCCACTCGACCAGGGGGAGGACATGCAGACTCCACACAGAAGGTGCTCCAGCCGAGAATCGAATGGGAGAACCTCTTGCTGTGAGGCGAGACAACTACCGCTGCACCACCATAGCTTATACTCAGGTTAATACATAATATAAAACAAGAAAGCTGATTAAACAATAATTATATAGTAAAAAAGGTTGTCACAATCATAAGTTTCCAGAAGATGCAAGTAAGAGTATATAGTAGGACAAGGGCATGTTGTATTTAAGGAGAGTTGAACTTTAATAAAGAGAAGAAGAGGGTAGGCAGGGGCAAGATGGAAGATCTAGTTTCTTAGTCAAGCTTTGTACAGGGGCACAACCAGTGTGTTCTGAAGAAGAGCACTTACTACTGGAGAGGTAGCTTTTGAACCACAGAAGGGTGGGCTGAGAGGACATTTGAAGTAGAAGTTTGCAGTAGAAAACTGTATGAAAGGCTTTAGACAAGTTTAGAAATAAGAAAAAGACTAACCTGCCATTATCTCTAGCTTTATTGACTGCATATTTATAAGTTAGAAGGGCAGTGCTAGTGGGAAAACCAAAGCTATGTTGTATAGGGGATAGGAGTTCTTCCTGCAGGAGATAAGATATTTTTTCTTTCTGAATACATTTTTCAAGTAATGTGTTGAGGGGAGATATGACT